>NW_026461421.1:0-71252 GCF_021730395.1 Mercenaria mercenaria | reverse complement strand
CATTGAAAAATATGGCCTCTAGAGAGGTCAAAAGATTTTAATAATTTTAGACCTACTGACCTAGTTTTGATCGCAGTTGACCTAGTTTCAAACTTAACCTAGATATCATCAAGATGAACATTCAGACCAACTTTCATACAGATCCCATGAAAAGTATGGCTGTACAGGTTGACTTCCACTATCTTCTGGAAACTTGTATTTAAGCCTGGCACTATCTACCCTTTTTGATCATTTTAAAACACGCAATTTTCTCGCCTGCATTTAGCGTCTTGTAGATGAGTACCCCTTAGATAATGATGGGGCCTCAAAACAAGTATGCGCATGCGCACTGAAAGCACATGCAACTTCCCCCAGCGAGAGCTGTCACAACATTTCGTGAACAAAATGTAAATATTCCAATTTTGTAAGTTTTATTTACCGATTTGCAATTGTGCAGTGGATGTTGCACTTAAAACAAGCATCTGTGTACTTGTCAACAAATGATAAAAAAGAACGCCGAAATAAGCGTTTTCGCGACTGTCCGGGTTTCTGGGTCATCCGAAATTCTGGGTCGCCAACCAGTATACCATTTTCTTAGACCTATTCTGTGCACCAAGTAAAACAATTCCAATTGAAAATATGAAATAATGCCTTACATCTAATAAAATTTTTGGTAGAAAATCTTTCTGTTCTCTAAAATCAATGAACAGGCCCCGCTTTCACTAACGTTCTCAAAGTGAGAAAATTCTCAGCTCAAGATTTTCTCAGAATTGTCTGAGAATTGTCTCAGCTGAGAAATTTCTCAAGTTGGCTTTCACTAAACTTTTTCTCAAGTCTTGAGATTTTTCTCAGCTGAGCAGTAATTTTTTAAGACATAAGCGGCCAAACATCCAAGGAGCCGCGTGAACTTTCCCACGAACACGAGTGCATAATTGGGGGCAGTGGATTTATTCATTTATTGAGACTAATGAAGCGTTGAGAAATGTTCATAAACAACATGTACAGTTTCGGGATATATCCAAATTGTATGTTTGTACAAAGGTATGGCAGTGTATTTTCAATATTATAATTAATCGGCTTCAAACCTGTCACTTTTGAACCAATCAAACACACAGTCGAGGGTACTACGTCATATTGCATGTGTTTTCTTTACCAAATATGGGATTAGGTAAACACAGCCATATGTTGTTACACTGCGTGTGACAGTTTTATGTTATCGGGCATATGTTTATGGGAATCAGATATGCAGCCGTAAGTATACATTGTTTTGTGATTCACATATTGAATACTGCAATTAGTGTATTCATGTCAATGATTGCAGGGACATAAACAGTGATAAATAGCTATGCATTCTCTACTGTAGGCATTTCAAACTTTGAACAACACAATTTGTTCACAATACTCCCATTCTATTTTGTTGAAGATATCAAGCTTCTTTTTCAAAAGCATTTTGTCATTTCTGACATGATTATAAATTAATTCTGTGTCTAACATATTTCGCCAGGTACTCTGTGCGTTGGAAGTGCTGCAAACCATGTACATTTATTTGAAAATGCAAAATGAAAGTGAAAGTAGGTAGAACTGTCAAAATGAAAAAAAAATGCAATATTTCAAAAAATATATAAGTTAATTAGATTTCATTAACCAGAGTACCTAGATAAGTATGTTAGACACACAACAAAAACAAATTTAGAGAAAAAAATGTGTTTAAAAAAAAAAGATTGACATTTCTACAAGGGAGAATGTGGACATATATAGCTGCAGTTAGAGGTACATGTGTTTAAGACAAAATACAAAGTATAACCAAACAAGGTGACCTTTATAGAAAGTATCTGCTACTTGTGTATATGTGCTATGAATATTATTGGTCTGTCAGGTATAATTTCCATTTATGAAAATTTACATGAGGGGGTCTCAAAGGCTTTACATGATCCTAGTTCTACTTTTCATTTCTACTTTCACTTTCAGTTTGAAATGTGTTCCATTTTTTTTATTACATTTTTGCAGCACTTTCACCCCCAGACTTCCTGAATAACCAATATGTTATGTTAGACAATAGTATAAACATTAGTCTCACTTGAGCTGCAAACTACAGGTGTCATATATAGGCCTAGCTTATTCCTGTTATTAAATGTTGCAGGTTTGTAATATATCATAACTTGAGACAGGACTATATAAAAACTATTTTTGACATAAGCATGGTAACAAAATATATTTTTGAAACAGAAGTTTGAAAATCTGTATGACAGTATAATAGCATTTTATGATGGGAATTTCCAATCAGTATAATATATCATGTATATTAAAGCTTTTCCTTCTTTTTCTGAACACTTCTGTATATTGTAGATCTAAACAGAGACAGAATATAAAATTCCTCAATAAAATGCTAATATATGTTGTTGTTTTTTTGAAAATCATTATGAAAGAAAAAGCTGTTTCAATTGTAAGGCATCCCTGAAATGTCACAGATTTTGATAATGGTTTTAAATGTTTATTGTCAATGCATATATGTTTCAAAGTATGCTATTTAGTTTTATATGTTTATATATTTTATATGTGGTTTATATAATACACACCAACACACAATTTTATTAAGATTCTTGTAGATATCAAATTATTTTGCTAATAATTATAAGCTTATGTACCCAATAACCATTGATCTTGTATACCTAAGGCTCAAACTTATTGTTTAAGATTTTCTATATTATCAAAATATTTGTGTAATTTAAAGATTGATATTCCTTCTTATAAATGGAATAAACTATTTATTTAAACCTGGTTACAGAGCAATTTTTAGACAAACATTTTTTAATAATTTATATCAGGTCACAGCCTGCTGATGAAGATCCTCAGCTTATTATACAGAGGTCAGGGTTGAGCTGTGTGCTGATTCAAAAGATGCTAATGACAGTGGATAATCCATTCTGAGTTGTTCTAGGACCATTCACCAATGTTTCAAAACACTGATGGAACTGAAGGCAGTACATGTACTGGTGTCTGGCCTGTGATTTCAAGTATAGACTATAGTATGTATTGACTAAGTTAGTCTCATCAATGTTTCCTAAATTTGCAAACTTTATTATAATTCAAATCATGCTAGATTTTAATTTTACTCAAAAGGAAACAAGAGCTCGTCGAACACGAAATGCCCCCCTTGATGCATTTAGTAATTGCACAAGGAACAGAAATTATATGCTTACTGTAAACAAAAGTACTACCATTCTATTAACCTAACAAGAGATTACAGATTGATCTTGGCGCCATCCACTGAGCCATTTTTGAATGTTCCAAATTTCAAGACTAGCTCAAGGTCAAAATCAAAGTCAAATTTCATTCAGGTACAAAACAATGTGTATGTGGTCCAAATTTGAAAGCAGTGGCTTGAGAAATGTGAAAGCAGGTCACTAGATCAATTTCAAGGTAAAGTTCATTTCGGTAAACAGAACTATGCATGTGCTTCAAATTTGGAGGCTGTAGCTTGAGAAATGTGAAATTAGGTAATAGATAAAAATCAATGTAAAATTTCAATTCAGATCACAAAAATATGCACACAGTCCAAATTTGAAGCCTGTACCTTCAAAATTGTGAAAATAGGTCACTAGGTCAATCTTAACATCAAAGTTCATTTCGGTACACAAAACTATGCATGTGGTTCAAATTTGAAGGCTGTAGCTTGAGAAATGTGAAAGTAGGTCACTAGGTCAAAATCAAGGTCAAATTTTATTTCGGAACACAAAACTATGCAAGTGGTCAAAATTTGAAGCCTGTACCTTCAGAAATGTGAAAGTAGGTCACTAGGTCAATCTCAAGATCAAAGTTCATTTCAGTACACAAAAGTACGCTTGTGGTTCAAATTTGAAGGCTGTAGCTTAAGAAATGTGAAACTAGGTCACTAGGTCAAAATCAAGGTCAAATTTTATTTTGGAACAAAAAACTATGCATGTGGTGCAAATTTGAAACCTGTACCTTCAAAAATGTGAAAGTAGGTCACTAGGTCAATAACAAGGTCAAAGTTTTTTTCAGTACACAAACCTACGCATGTGGTCCAAATTTGAAGGCTGTAGGTACAGAAATGTGAAAGTAGGTCACTAGGTCAAGATCAAGGTCAACTCATGTCAAGGTTCATCTTGCCACTCTAAACTATACATGTGGTCCAAATTTGAATGATGTAAGTTATGGACATGAAGATTCTAAGTTTTTCCCTATATAAGTCTATATGAACCATTTGACCTCTGAGGCAGGGCCATATTTGACCCGAGAGGGATAACTTGAACAAACTTGGTAGAGAACCACTAAATGATGCTACATTACAAAATACCAAAGCCATAGACTTTGCGGTTTGGACAAGAAGATTTTCAAAGTTTTTCCCTATATAAGTATATGTAAACCATGTGACCCCCAGGGCAGAGCCATATTTGACCCTAGGGGAATAATTTGAATAATCTTAGTAGAGGATCACTAGATGATGTCATATACAAAATATCAAAGCCCTAGGCCCTGTGGTTTTGGACAAGAGGTTTTTCAAATTTTTTTCCTATATAAGTCTATATAAACCATGTGACCCTAGGGGTGGGGCCATATTTGACCCCAGGGAAATAATCTGAACAATCTTGGTAGAGGACCACTAGATTTTGCTACATACCAAATATCAAAGCCCTAGGCCCTATGGTTTTGGACAAGAAGATCAGAAACCATTTAACTGTTCCTGGCCAATGTGACCTTGACCTTTGACCTAATGACCTCAAAATCAATAGGGGTCATCTGCTGGTCAAGGCCAACCTAACTATCAATTTTCCTGACACTAAGCCCAAGCGTTCTTGAGTTATTGCCTGGAAACCATTTTACTGTTCCTGGTCACTGTGACCTTGACCTTTGATATAATGACCTCAAAAACAATAGGGGTCACCTGCTGGTCATGACCAACCTCCCTATCAACTTTCGTGTCCCTAGGCCTAAGCGTTCTTGAGTTATCATCCAGAAACTGTTTTACTGTTCAGGGTCACTGTGACCTTGACCTTTGACATACTGACCTCAAAATCACTAGGGGTCACCTGCTGGTCATGACCAACCTCCCGATCAACTTTCGTGACCCTAGGCCTAAGCGTTCTTGAGTTATCATCCGGAAACTGTTTTACTGTTCAGGGTCACTGTGACCTTGACCTTTAACATACTGACCTCAAAATCAATAGGGGTCATCTGCTGGTCATTACCAACCTCCCTATCAACTTTCATGATCCTAGGCCCAAGTGTTCTTGAGTTATCATCCGGAAACCGTTTTACTATTCAGGGTCACTGTGACCTTGACCTTTGACATACAGACCTCAAAATCAATAAGGGTCATCTGCAGGTGATGACCAACCTCCCTATCAACTTTCATGATCCTAGGCCCAAGCGTTCTTGAGTTATCATCCGGAAACGGATAGGTCTACATTCCGACCGACCGACCGACCGACCTACCGACCGACATCTGCAAAACAATATACCCCTCCTTTTTCAAAGTGGGGCATAATAATAAAGGAGAACAATAAATAAAATCATGCTTGCAAAATATACAGAAACCAAATTGATACCCTGAATGGAGGCACTTCATTTACAAACATTTGAAATGGATCAGTCTGATTTTGACCAAGTATTGGTTTTTGTTTGAAACTTTCACTTATAATTTAATGATATTTTGCATGCCTAGCTCAGAATATAAAGCACTAGACTATGAATCAAGAAAAGTTGTAAGTTTGATCCTTTGGCTATGCATGCAATATCTTTACCAATTTGAGAGAATAACATGTCTAAGTCATTTGTCCACCATTTCTTACTCATTTACAATGGGAAGTTGTCTGTGAGCACAAGTCATTTCTAGTAAAGAATGCAGGAACACTTAAAGGTTAACTGAACACCATTACATGACTGAAATACTATGGCAAAATTGAATCATATTGAAACAAAAAACAAAAAAAAGGAAATTTTGCTCCATAAATGCATATTAACAAAAATAAAATTTGTGATAGTGTACTGTAATTCACTAGGGGTGACTATTGAGGCCAATTTTGACTATTGCAATACTATTGATATTGCTTAAAAACTATTGCGATACTATTCTATTGCAGGTTACTATTGCGATACTATTGCAATAGTTATCGGCCATCATATTTTATACAGTAAAGCTACCAACTGGCATTGTTACACAGTGTAAGAGACGACACTGTTTATAATTGCTGTTAACACACATTGAGATGTTTGTATAAGGGTGGTTTTCAAAATAATGAAGCAAAAGTGTGACATAGGGGTTGAAAATTCAAACCTATTTCTTATAGTGGTCACCTATTTTATATGATAGCAAATACTTCAAATTTCAAGGAAATAGCCTTGGGAAAGTGTTGAGAATTACCAGTCAGAAAATATTTCAGCCTTTAATTCGAAAGTTTGGTGAATTTCCAGTAAAATGGATGATAAATGCTGTAATGTTTTATGACAAGGAAATATGTATAACAGTAATTTTTTCAACATATATGATACGTAATATGTATATGTGTGTGGTTTGAAACTTAATTTATCAAATATTTGTGGACATTGGTTTTTAAAATCACCATTTCTGCATAAATATGACATGAAAAGAAAATTCTACCTAGAAAAGTTATTGCTCAATGAAAAATAATTAACATATTATTATAAAACCTACTTTTTTCTCACAGTTTGCATGTTCATAAACCGCATGCCAAATTTCAAAAATGTACGGTAATAATAATTTCTAAAATTGTCATCTCAAAACTGAGTTATTTCACAGGTGCACAGGGGACACATATTTGAAAATCATTGTTGTATTCATTTATTATTACTTTTCTGTTTATAAAAAGACTATTGGTGATCAACTTAAGACAAATCCTTTCAAACAAATAGTGAATTCCACAAAATAATGCAAAACTGAAAAATTTTCGCAACAAAACATGAAAATTAAGCAGCATGTAATGTTTTAAATGAAAAATAAGTGACTTTAAATGTAACTAATACATTGAAATCACTTAGTTTACATGCAATGCTTATTCAATATATAAAAATGACAAAATGTCATGAATGGTAAAATGGAATGGGAAAATACATGCATACTTTATAATGTTACTGAGAAGATGCACAGGGGACAAATTGCACCCAAAAATATATTTATAGAATATGTTCATATTTAAGTAAAATTCTTTCAACTATACAATATTCACTAGTGAACATTAACATATGTAGGCAAACTTGACAGCTTAAGAAGCAGTAAAGTTGATATTTCCACTTTTTAACTTGAAAATTGGCAACTACGGCAAAAATGCAAACAATGAATTTTAAATTGTCCAGTGTTTCTTTTATAATGCTAAATTATCAAGTTATGCCTAAATTTTGTGTACACATTGCATAGAATATAGAACTGCCACCATATATTACAGCAATGCAAAGTTAATTGATGAGTGTGAAAAAAGGGTGCATAGGGGACATCACTTTTGGCTTTATGAATGTTAAACTGTCCAATATATGTGAAGCTGAAAGCTGATTTTGTATCCACTGTAACTCCCTTTCAAAGAAAATAAAGTAAAAACTCACTTTATTTAAAGAATAAAAGAAACCTGATGCTTAACTACTGAAAAGGTGCATAGGGGACATTTTTGAGTGTATAGACATTCATCAAGATTCTGAGGAAGTTGATTCATTAAACAAAAAAATCATATTGTGTCTTCAAAGCTTAAAGGATTAAGACCTTAGAAAAACATTAAGACTTAAGAAAAGTAAAAGGGTTGTGAAATTGTAGAGTTCAACATTTAAATTTAGTATTTTTTTCACTATTTTTTGTGAAGGGGGTTCAATCATAAGATGTGAAATATTAGTAAGAATAAGATGCTGTTTATGAAAAAAAGTAGTTTGCTTTTAATGTGGGGAGTTTAAGTTTTATGAAAAATCAAAGCTGTAATAATAAAGCTTGGTTTGAAAACAATAAATCACTGTTGAAAACTAGCCTTCATGTAAAATGTCACACTTTTTCGGGTGCACAGGGGACAAAATTAATTTAGCTATATAATTCAATATAACTTTATAACTGCTTGAGCCATTTAGCTGAAATTGCGCACATTTATTGACTGCATTGATCCGGATATAATAAACCTCAAAACACTTTCTAAAACTGAACTGAATTAAAATAAGGTGAGAGAGAAGAAAAAGCTTCATTATTTTGAAAACCACCCATAACTGAAACGGACAGAAATAATTCTAACATTAAATATTTCTTGCCTTCCTTGGCTTTGGAACAATAAGTAAAACAATAAACCTATGCAAGGTATACTCAAACGAATCGGCCATTTTGTTGTGAATGTCAACATATTGAATAACCCAAAGCATTGAAAAAGACGAAAATTAACGGATCGGATTTAGGTGTACCAGCACTAATTGAAGGGCCCTACCGAACAGTTTGCTGTATAATACAAGTAGCCTTCTTTCTCCATGTCCATAGTACATTTTCTCATCTAAAATTAACAGGTCATTTAAATATATTTAATCAAAGTTTCTAAGAAACTAAATTTATTAATTATCTTCCAGACTTCTCAGTCCTTTATGGTAGTTTAATTCCGTGAGGGTAATTATTGTAATGGAGACGTAAACATTTTCCGAGGCGCAAATGAAAGCTGGCTCTGTTTCTTGGTTTATAAATTATAAATTATTTCTGTATTTACCAAAATTTCAAAACTATCAAACCTATCGATTGTTGAAGGAACTATCGGCGATTGTTATTGGATCGTGACTTTTCTATCGATGCATGCTATCGGGACACTTAGTATCGCAATGCATCGATAGTTCGATGTATCGTTACACCCCTATATATCACATAAAAAAAAAACAATTCCTTTTCAGATTGTTGTACCTCCTCCTGATGTATCTCCTTGAATACAATATATCTGCCATGTGAAAGGAACAAGCCGCAAGATATACTGTGGAAGTGGGGGCCTGTGTAAAAAAAAAACATTTTATTTAAAGAATATAAGAAATCTGACACTAAACTACTGAAAAGGTGCACAGGGGACATTTTTGTGTGTATAGACTTTCATCAAGATTCTGAGAAAGTTGATTTATTAAACAAAAATAGTCATATTGTGTCTTCAAAGCTGAAATGATTAAGATCTTAGGAAAACTTAGGACTCAAGAAAAGTAATGGGGTTTTGAAACTGTAGTGTTCAACATTTAAATTGTTTTTTTTGGGGTTTTTTTCACTACATTTTGTGAAGAGGGTTCCATCACAAGATGTGACATATTGGTAAGAATCAGATGTAATTTATGAAAAAAAGTATTTTGCTTTAAATGTGCAGACAAAATCAAAGCTGTAACAATAAAGCTTGATTAAAAAAAAACACTGTTGAAAACTAGCCAATATGTAATTGTCACACTTTTTTGGATGCACAGGGGACACAATTAGCTATATAATTTAATATAACTTTAACCCTTAGGCCCTTGCTAAATTTCTATAATGAACTTGTCCGTTTTACAATTTGGACAGTATTATTAAGTGTTAAAAGGGGTGCTAACCAAAAGATACTGACTGAATGGCGAACAGTGCAGATCAAGATCAGACTGCACAGATGTGCAGGCTGATCATGATCTACACTTGTCGCAAAGGTAGGACCAACCGTGTACAGCATAATAAGGGTTAAAACTGCTTGAGCCATTCAGCTGAAATTGTAAACATTTGTTGACTACATGATTGGATATAATTATGTAATTTGCCCCAGAACACTTTATAAAACTGAACTGAATTAAAATAAGGTGAGAGAGAGAAGAAAAAGCTTAATTATTAAAGAAAAACCAATATAGCCGATAGATATACATTGTAGCAGGCATTATCTTTGTTTACATTAAATTTAAATGTGGCTGCCACCTGTTTGTTAGAAACATAAAGACACATTAATTTCTTGTTTTCGAATTTTATTAACGGATTTATGTGTCAAAGACTGGCATATGGTGAAAATGTTACTGAAAATATTAAATCAGTTTTTATTGATTAACTCCCTTTTTGGCTTGTGCAGTATAAGTCATGTGCATCATTGAAAGTATAGTAGTACTTTTCTAACCAACTGATAAACATCTATTTTTGGAAAGTTTGTTGCATAAAGTTAAAGGAGTTTTTTTTTTTTGTATGAAATTTACATGGTGTAGGCCTTTAAGCTGTTTACTTTAAAAACCACCTTGTATTTTTGATAATTTCTTATGTAATAAGTCATTTCAAATGTTTTCTCTTTTAAGTGACCCTGAGTGGCAGTTTTGTTAACTACAAAAACCATCTACTATAATTATTGGTTAACTAATTATTGGAATAGTGAGCATTTTAACATTGTTTCATCACAATGCACTCCTTTATGGAATAGGGAGGCAATAGCACATTTAACTATTAAACTAATTATTAAACTATGTCATTTGAATGAAAACAGCCTTAGACACACCTGAAAATCAGATATTTAATTTAAAAATACATGCAAAGTTTTAAAAATGTTTTTGGATTTAAGTTATAACATGTTTTTATTTTTATCTTCAGTTGGTTATAAATGCAACTGATTGTTTTTATCAACATCTGTTGTCAGGTGTGTTTCGTCCCAATTTAATTTTGTGACCCATAGTGTTTCCAGGACTCATCAGTAAGAGAAACACCATTAACTTGAGTCAACAACATAACTTTTAACATGTGAACAGAAGTTAATTATAAACATTTTCAAAGGAACATAGTGAACTGGAACAGTAAATGAAAATTATAAAAGAAATGAAAACCTGTACACTTTGGCATTTAATAGTTCTATTTAAAAAATCAAATTTATCTGAGAAGACAATGACAGTGAAATATAAAATTTTACTTAAAATTATTGTTGTAAATCATACTGAAATCTAACAACTTACAGGTAATATAAATTTTATCAATAGCATAGAGTTAAGATTTTCTGATATTTTTGGAAAGATTTGAAAAACATTGTACTTTAAATGTTCAACCAATATTTTAGATCAAATTATGAAATGCCATATTTATTTATAAATGAATAAACTGTTGTCAACTTATAAAAATTTCTGTTAACTTAATAAATTATTAGAACTTAAATATTTTTCATGTCTTTGTGTCCATCAGTTTTTCTGCTTATTCAATTACATCATGCTATTTGCCACTTGCTAAATGTGAAATATCTAAGTATAGATGTTAATAGTTAACAGCACTGCAAAATGCAGAACAAAATATTTCCAAATGCTTATTAATGAGTGATTACTTATAAACAAGCTGGTGTATAGAGCCGTATGTAACATCATGCCATTATGTAATAACTTTATCACTTGACATGGCTAGAGACTGAACCTACAATATCCCACTGAAGTGGTGGGCCATCTACCACATAGCTATGAGGCCTATGAGGCAACAGGACTTGATTACTACAAAGTGGAGATTTTGTTTAAGCAGTATGTTAGCTTAGTTGGTAGAGTACTAGTCCTGTATGAGAGGGTCCCCAAGATTGAGCCCTACAGCAGACTGACTGCACATTTTACTCTATCTGTTCAATTAACTAGGTGCACAACATTGGACTGCGACTGTTTTATAAACTGTATAGGACTTGATTACCACAAAGGGGAGATTGTTTCAGCAGCTGGTTAGTTCACTTGATAGTGCGCACACCCTGTAAACAAGGGGTCCCGGATTTGAGCCAATCACTAACTGCTCATTTTTATCACCCCTTGATAATAACCCCCAAGTTGTGAAACGATTTTTCACAATTTTGTTGTGCGCTATTATTGGATTATTATTATTAAGAATAAGGACTTCTAGGGACGTTATAGTCCTGGCTTCCTAAACTCTAAATGCCGCTTTAAATTTATATATATATATATTTTCATAGTTGCGGCTTTAAAATCCAGTATATAAACCGAGAGCACTAAAGATCTTAAGCTAGGGACGTTACTGCACATGTCAATATATCTCGGTACGAGCGTTTTTGGTACGAAACTAGGCACAGTAAAACGTCTACCGTACTTCATAAATTTTGTCTTCAAGGTTGTGTAGCATTCAAGACGAGAAAGAAACAATTTAGAAACAGTAAAAAGGTTTGAAAATGTTGTTCTTGTGGTAAATTAATTGCTGCATGTGTTTAAAAGCGTAAACAGTGTCCCTAGCAACAATCGGCCATTTTAGTTTTACTTGGATTACTTCCCTTGAAATTAAGAAATTAGTTTTTTGCCATTCATGTCATGCTGGTGAACTCAACGTGAAACTGGCACCGACTACGGCGGTGGCGTATATTGTATCGTCGAAAAGTCGCCATTTTGTTTCTTTGAGAACAGCTCTACAGCCCAACCCTTGACTCAAGAAATCTGAGAAAAATCTCAGCGCGGAAGTTGAGATTTTACTGAGAGATTTTTAGTGCAAGCCAATCTGAGAAAAATCTCAAGCTGAGAATCAAAGTTGAGATTTTTCTCAGACTTGAGCTGAGATTTTGACTTGAGAACGTTAGTGAAAGCGGGGCCAGATCATCCACGTAGAATGATCATTGAAGGAAATTTTATATCCATTATCGTATTTGAGAATAGAAATGACAGATTTTTCTTCCGTTTTATTTAACGTGCTATACAGATAATCAACATCCTTATTTCTCAAAAGAAACAGAGAGGGCCCATCTGACACGTGCTTGGTTTCAAATTCAGGCATTGACGATGCCATTGTCAAAATGGCTGCCGCTGCCAGTATATTTAGGTGTCACCCCGGTATAGAAGTACTTCCGGGTCGTTGTATCCTAGAAAGTAGTTCTTTGAAATTTTGAAGTTCCCAATTTAACGCTATCCCTACTTTGACATGTTATATTCCAAATGTATTTATTGATACTGTGTACATTTTTTGTCATTTCTGATGTCTTTAACAGTTGTTTTATGTGTGTTTTTCAGGATTACATTTCTGTGCGGAAGGATTAAAAAACTACACCAGACTGGGGGCCGTGACAGATGTCAGTGGGAAATTTAAACATGGACTAGATACTTTGATGTGTAGCAAAAAAGTTCATCGTTGATGGTGGTGTATTTTCTGTGATATATGACTGGGATAGTATTACTCTTCAGAAATACAGAGCTGTCAATGCTGCAATTTTGTTGTGAAATTCACAATCCAAATGCCCAAAAAAGTGCTTGTTTTACTATACAGCAAAGAAGGAGAAATTGTACCGGGCCGACACCTATATGGCAAATCAGAAAGTGGAATATTCAGCAACCATAGGGTTTACAGTCATGAAACTTCACCCCACTAGTAGCTGATAACAATACAAATCAGTGGCTAAAAGGATATTTACAAGGTTTGTGAAATTTTAATTTTATTCAAATTTTAAAAATTCAGTAGTTGAATTTTCTTTGAAATTTGAGTAATAGTTGTCTCCTCTTGATTTGTCAGTCTTCTACTATAGTGCAAAGACACTGAACAAGCAGGAAGCTTTAAAAAGGCTATATTAAAAGAAGACACATAGTTTTTCACTTTAATTTTAAGAAAAAATATAAATTTAAATTTCTTAAATTTTTTAAAAAAAAATTTCTATTTCGCATAGCGTCTCTTTTCCGAAGAATTTATAAGTATATATATGTGAACATGTTACATAGTGCCGCAGTAGACTGTGGATGAACAGTGTCGTATGTGTGGAAGCTGTACATTTTGGACCGGAGGGGTTTTATAAATGAGACTATAGTCGGTTTTCGTAACAGGAGTCGGAGAGACTGATTGCTTGTCGGGCCTGGATCTCGAACCGGTCACGGTTTTTATACACTGATGTTTAAAGCCAGTCAGCAGGCGTTCATATATGATATAAAGAAATTGCGTGAATGTTCGTTCCCTTGCGTATGAGACGCATAACTAATTTTACACGAAATAATTATTTTTTCTCATTTCAGTCAAATCCAATGTGCTACATGCATTTTGGCATTGAAGGACATTGCTTACCGGTGTGCCGAGTGCATTTGTTGGCATTATTAATGTATAACAAGTTTTCTTTACACTGACAGGAAATTGGTTGTATTACACAGGGAATTACATGGAGGTTGCTTCAGTGTGATAAAATAGTTGTTGTTGTTGTTGTTGTTTGTGTATTATTTTATTTATTCATTTGTTTTTTCAGTTTAGAACATATTCCGAGCTTTCAGCTTCAGCCCGCATCAGGCCGTCATCAGATACATTCTGCCTTGAATGGGATGCTTCTATTCTGATTTGCTTTTCAGGTTCACAACGCAGGTCTGTGTTACTAAGAAATATTTAACGGGGCTGATTTCCGGGTCGGCCTCGTGCAGTTTCCTTAATATGTATTTGTCCTGGGTACCGACTGGAAACACAACTTGATGGTATTTGTATTTCAGTTTTGCTCGATTCATTCTACTTCATTCTTTAGATAGGATTTTCCTGTTGGGATTTTTATTCATGTTTTTCTGTATGTTGTTTTTTCATAGCATTTATGTGTTTCAATTCTTGTAAATGTGCATTTCAGATACTTTGTTGTCTGTGCTGAAAGAGGTTGTCTGGTAATATTTTATTTTAATATTCTTTTCACTGTTTCAGCTAACATATATGTAGAAAATTTTCAGTTGCAGTGTTTAATGACAGACTTCCTGTAAGTTCCTGAACCAGTTGATATCAGAATGATAAAGAAATGATAGATGGTACCAATCTGTGAATATTATGTCACTTTTTTCTATAGGTTCCTGATCACACTTAGAACTATACACACACACTCAGCTGTTTCTCAAGAAAGGCCGACACTGGTCTTTCACAGTCTTTCTTTTGTCATTTGCAGGCGATGAATTCCATATGTCAGAAGAAAATTTAGAATCGTACAACCAGTCAGCAGCTACCCATAAACCAGACCAACCTATTAAGTCGAGCGGGCAGAAGCTGTGATTCCCAGTGTAACACCACAGAATGACGGCTAGTTTTCGGTAAGCGATTTACATGTTCCACCGGTGCATTGCCCTCTGGTCCTAATGTCTTTAGTCAGAACTGTAGCGTAAAATGTCAGTAACTGCTCGACAGTTTCAGGGGTACCCTGAGCTGTGTCTGGCTCCAGTTGGAGTTCTTGACCTTCCGCACTTGCCTGCTTCCAAGATGGCGCGGATCGGCTTTGCATTTGGCGTTTCAGGCATTGTTCAGCTTAGCCGAAGAAATAATTCTTTTTAAAGATAGGCTGTGATGTATTGATCTGTTTACTTCCAGTAATTGTCATAAATATAATCACATATTGGTCTTTGCTTGTGGGTTTTGGTCTTTCAATCATTAAAAGTTTCATTTTTCTGCAATTGTAGTGGGTAAATTATGCATTTTTTACTAAAAATTGCATATTTTTAAAGTAAATACTCATTTTGATACATCATTTTTCAAAATAAATAAGCTTAAAGTTACATAAAACATACAGTAAGCATTAACTAGTGATATCACAGTTGATTTCATGAAAATCTGATTGAAATTTTCAGAAGGAAGGCAAATTTTGTAATGTGCCTTTTTTCTTCAAAATTCTGGTTTCCGAGCCAATTTCTCCGCAAAGTAGGTCTAATGTTTGAAATGTTTCTGCGGGAAAAAAATTTTCTTTGCGATGACAATGTCTTGTGTAACTTTCTCGAAAAAACCCCTAAGTTACAAGATTTTATGGGAAAAATTTGGCTAAATTAAAAATTGATAAGATTTAGGGGGTCACCCGGTATAGAAGTACTTCCGGGTCGTTGTATCCTAGAAAGTAGTTCTTTGAAATTTGAAGTTCCCAATTTAACGCTATCCCTACTTTGACGTTATATTCCAAATGTATTTATTGATACTGTGTACATTTTTTGTCATTTCTGATGTCTTTAACAGTTGTTTTATGTGTGTTTTTCAGGATTACATTTCTGGGGCAGAAGGATTAAAAAACTACACCAGACTGGTGGCCGTGACAGATGTCAGTGGGAAATTTAAACATGGACTAGATACTTTGATGTGTAGCAAAAAAGTTCATCGTTGATGGTGGTGTTTTTCTGTGATATATTGACTGGGATAGTATTACTCTTCAGAAATACAGAGCTGTCAATGCTGCAATTTTGTTGTGAAATTCACAATCCATGTCCAAAAGTGCTTGTTTTACTATACAGCAAAGAAGGAGAAATTGTACCGGGCCGACACCATAAACACCCCACAGTGTGCTACAGTTAACGCATGTTTTTCCATCCCCATATGTTTCCCACTAATCCGAGATTTACTTTTACATGTTGTTCATGTATTTATACAAATATTTATCATAAAATTATCTGCAAAAAGTTACCCGATACAGGAAAGCTTGTCACGCTCTCAGTTAAAGCATGCCCGCGCTAAAAGTTTGGATAATGGCCAGTTTCTCATGTGTCCGGTACACAGACCGTACTCTAAGGACGGTAGGATCTAGACATTTTAGGAATCGGTCTATGTGCTTGCTCAGAATCTAGACATTGTACACTGCTGAATTTATGTATTTTTCACATTATACCTAAACTCAAAAGCGATTATTAACTGGTTCTTAGTTGACCCGTTTCTTTCGTTGAAAAGTATGTTTCTATATAGACCTAAGATAAGATAGATAGATATAAGATAAGATTTATTTAAAGTCGGCAAGACATCAAACAAGTACAACATAAGCTCATGTGAGCTTTTGAACCGGCCTATCTGTCTGTCTTATCCAACCCTTTTCAGGGACGCTTATTTGCGAGTCAAGCCACAAAGATTTTTAGAAGAAATAAAAAAATGGGCTATATAAAAGAAAGAAAATGTATCTGTTGTAAAAAAAGGTGGTTAGTTACAATTATGGTAGTGCATATTCAGTGTTGCTTACAGCAGCATAAATCTGCCCAAGGGTCGACAATTAGGTAATATCAGGTGGATCTAGTGAAAAATTAGTATTTCTGATAGTCTATGTTTGCGGAGATTAACCTCAAAATTAATTGCTGGTAATGGCAATGAGATAACCTTCTATGTGAATAGCAACCAATTCATCTGTATTTTTTTTTTAAAAAAAGGACAGTCGGGATTCTATGTGATGAGTCGAGGGTGAGGATATACTGACCAGACTTCAGTTACTGTGTACTTGTATGTCGTTACAAATACCCTTATTTCTATGTAGAATGCTGTATGGGGACTGTCTTCTTTAAATGCGGCTTTTCGTGTACTGTTATCTTTATTCATTCAGGAGCTATAGTCCAGCGGGGGTCTGACTAGTGTTTTGTGGTCGTGGACTTAAGGGGTTTTGAGTTAACCTTAATGTTCCTACGATGAAAGCAAATAATTTGATCAATCTTTCCAATTGTAAATGACATGTTTTTGAGGACGTCCCACGAGAGATCGTTTGTAATATCTTCGGCATGGTATTATATATAAAAACAATATGTATATATAATTATACATATATGTGCCATGGTGACAGTATCTAATAGTGCCTTAGGCATGGAAATTTGTGAGATGTTGGATAACTGGATGTTTCCTTTTTGTGATGTGGATGACTTGTCTGTTTGGATTGATTTTATTCCATATTCAAGTCTAACTCCCACTTTTATCATTTTTAAAGATCGCTTTGAAAAGGTTTTGATTTGTTTGACAGTAAATAGTGATATGTTTAGTACAGAGATATCTAAACCAACTTGACAGAATATTTTGTGCGAGGTCATTTATATATGCAAGGAAGAGCAAGGGGCAATGCACGGACCCTTGCAGAACCTAAGAAAAAAAGCAGGTATGGGCTCTGAACTTGCACCGTTTAGGATTACAGATTGAATTTGGTTGCCAAGTAAGCTGTTAAAAGTTAAAACAAGTACAAAAATCCAGTAAGAGCAGTAATGTACGTAGAATGTAAAATCCCTACGGCAGTTAGTATGTATAAATGTGTGGAAGATATATATTTACACAAATGTACGTAGACGAAATAAAACAAATAGACAACAAGGACACAACAAACACATAAACTAATATAATTGCGTACGGCATTGGAACGGTAAGTGGCAGAAATACCATTTTGGAACTCATACCTGTTAATTGCACAAAACCCTCACTCTTAATTCCCGACGAGACAGGCCAGAAGAAAGCATCAAAGCAGATCTGTCCAAGTAGGTTTTCATGGCGTGGACGGTAGCTTGCATTTCCACTTCCATCCATGAACAGGCTCAATCAAACCGAGCCTGCAACATTTTCGTTTATGTCGTGCTGGGCGCCACTTTTTCTATTTTAGAACTGACGGTCATAGAATCTTCCAAGGGTTTGGCAACGTATACATTGTTTTGCATTTTGAGCAGGACTTTCGCGTGCCTCACCTTGTCAAAAAATACTAAAATTTATCAGGATCAGTAAACCTGTTGTTTGTTATACACTTGATTTGACCACATCTACGGTTCTTTTTTTCACAGAAACCATGTTGAAAATTGTACATAATGCCAAGGTATATAAAATGTGTGTGATTATTGATGTGGACAATATCTGCTCCGGGGAAAGGGAAATAGGTCT
Organism: Mercenaria mercenaria; assembly: GCF_021730395.1. Lineage (NCBI taxonomy): Eukaryota > Metazoa > Mollusca > Bivalvia > Venerida > Veneridae > Mercenaria > Mercenaria mercenaria. Next base: position 52,777 of record NW_026461421.1, on the reverse strand, counting down.
TTACTTAGCTGGAACTAACCAGTTTTAGATGGGTGTTATATTTGCAATAACCCCATAAATCATCCAAAGATTATACTTTAAACTGTGTTTGCAAATTCGTTATGGTAATTCATGCATATTCATGACTGGCTCGGATTTGGCCAAGCACCATGCAATGTAACCATTTTAATTTGACATTCGAAATAGTCCAACAACTGGAAAATTGTGACCAATATGGCCGTAATGATCCTCGTTACATGTGGGTGAAAATTACTGAGAATGGGCTATTCATCGTTGAAAAGAAGTTATGCCGCATCGCATATACTTCTTCAATTAAGGTCATTGTAATCAAATACAAAAAAAGTCCAATAGGAAAAGCCACATTCAACGAACGCAGCCACCCACAAAGTACTACTCGCAACAAACAAAGAGCAAACCATAACTGGAGGTGATCTTCAATATATTTAAGACTAACAGATTTGTCTGTGCACAATATTTTCAAATAACATTTGAATTAAAGGCTTTTAGACAAATTCCTGTTTTGATATTTTCCGACGCACTGTTAGTAAATATATACAGTGTTTCTTGAAAGCTTGCCTGCCGTGAAAATCTTTTTAGCCACTCCTCATGAAACAGAAGTGCGAGGCATATAATTTCAGGAAGATCGTTCTCTATTAAATTGTCACGGAGAACATTTGCCTCTTTCAAGCAGTAGGCATTTTACCTCTTGATCAGTAAGCTGTGATTTACATACTAAGTTTACCCGACTGGCGCATTTTGTGCAGTCAGAGCCTGCTTAATACCTGATTCAAAATAATTTTACAAAACTTCCTCGTGTGATCATTTACCAAATGGGGACAATGGGGTTGGGGGACGGGTCGGAGGAGCGAAGCTGGCTTTCTTTGTACATCTATCTATAATAGAATATTCAGAAACTAATGGTTTTGGTTTCAAAATATTTATAATGTTACTCTTTATTAAGATCATTCCACTTTGTAAAAAACATGGCCGCTATGGGAACGGGACACTTGTCATTGTATATAATATACTGGAACATTTTTACAAGAGATCCTCTAGTCAGGAACTGAAATCCCCATTTAAAAGAAGCTTCGAGACGGAAACTGCTGACCCGATTTTGAATTAATTTCTGGGAGAGTGCGCAAATTTTGTCTGTACTATTTTGATTTGTCTTATGGCAGCTGAAGGATGAGGGTTATGGGGTTGTAGTAAGTGTATTCATGTCAAGATCTTTTAGTGCGATGTACTGTGACCTTGATCTTGAGCAGTAGTTTTGAATTGAGCGACACAGGGCCATTTTAGCTCCCTGTTATTTTCTCAAATGAGTATTCATGCAAACAGAATAATTGGTTCAAACTTCCATTCTAACTTGTTTACCATTAATACAAGTCTCTGGATGAGATGGTCTAATTGTACCTTGCCCTGCAAATTAATTAGGACTTGTTTGTTATGACTAGACACCGGAAGTAATATTTTTGTTTCAAATGTAGAATATATAAAACATCGGTTTTGCCATTTTATCAAAATTATTTCATTAAAAATGAAGCATGAATTTTACGACGCTTTAATGAATATAAGACCTTTGTTGTGGGGTTTTGAAAGTTATGGGGGAAAACACCCTCTTTATTTGAGACTTACGGCCATTGACTTAGAATTTAAGGGCAATTTGGGCTTCATATCTTACTTATTATACTTTCTATAAATGAGTAAAAATTATGAAAGTTTTCATCTAACAATGTAAGAATGTTTGAATGACGCCAAGTAGTAATAATAATAATAATAATAATAATAAACAATCATGTCACAGTTTCCTGTAGCTTACTGAGTTTGTTCGATTTGCTTCCGTTAGGGAGACTGCAACGGCACGTTCGGGTGAAAACCTTGTCATTCAATTTTGCGGAATTTTTATTGAATGTTTTTAATATAGCCACTCAGATGTCAACTATGTACAGATGAAAAACATATAATATTATATTATTATATATCTTTATTTCGTTGTAAGCCATTTATGGCCCATGAACATACAATGTACATATATTATCTCATATACATGCAGATAATTATTAACATATATCCCTATAACTAAACAAAACAGTATACACAATTTTTAAACGCTTATATAAGCAAACAAGTGAATAAATAAGCGGGAGAGACTGTTGCTTCTAGGCAGTAATAGACTATATTGGAAAGATTCATTTTAACAAAAACAGATATGAATTACAGATTTCTTCTCTTTTCAAAGGCTTTAAAGGTATATGCTGCCAGTTTTCTCATGGAGTTTACGTTATCAGTTGATAAAAGCTCAATAAATTTGTAATAACTTGGTCTGACACGATAGTACTTATCTATATATACTTTACGTAATTCATTGTATAAAGGACATTCACATACAAAGTGATATTCATCCTCTAGCTTATAACAACAAGGACAGTTTCTTTCATTATACGGAGTGCTCACTGGCTTTTTCCACCTGCCACATTCTACTTCTAATCGATGTGATGACACTCTTAGTTTAGACAAAGCAATTCTATATTTTTCTACATTAACGTAAGAAAGGTATGACTGAAATTCAAAGGAAGCTATATTTCGATAAAATAGTGCCCTACTTGATTCTTGCAAGCTAGCGGTCCAGTCTTGGTAATATACATCGCGTATCGTTGTTTAAATAAATTTAAAAACATATTTGGGTTTCCAACGCCTTGGTTCAGCCATACTGATAAAAGCCAAGTCTTGATAACAGGGATTTGACTTTGGTGACCCATGTGGGCTTATTTGGGTGCGATTCAGATTCTAATTTAAGTAGATTATAAACCATTTTAGTGTACCTAGAGTCGTCACAGTGACATAATTTCAACCAAAATTTAATAATATGTATCTGTCTTTGTATAAACAATGGGAGCCGACCTAACTCTCCATAAACGAAATTGTTCTGTGTAGAAACTTTAACCCTAACACTTTTTTATAAAAGCTTAAAGATATTCTTTCAAATTAATACCCTTGTTTAAAAACCCCAAACTTCAGACGAGTAATTTACTATCGGTAGAATTAGCTTATCAAAGAGCTCAAGAATATGTTTTGGAGGGATGGCCGTGAACTTATACAGATATTTATTCATTTGGAAAAATGCCTTTAGTGCCTGTCCACATAAAGTTTTGTCGGTTTCGTTAAATGCTCCACCGGACGTAAAAACTACACCTAGATATTTAAATGTGTTTACTATTTCCAACTGTGACCCATTATAATAAAAATTTTGACCAGCGGGACGTCTCCCGTTTCTACTAAAAATCAGCACCTTAGTTTTCTGTATATTTACAGTAAGTTTCCATCTATTACAATATTCTGCTAAAACATCTAGAGACCTTTGAAGACCTTCGGCTGACTTTGAAAACAAAACAATGTCGTCGGCAAACAACAAGACGCACAGTTTTAAAGTACCAATTTCAAAGCCCTCCACACCTTTGAGAAAGAAAGTTTCTTCAATATCATTTAGATACATACTAAACAAAAAGGGAGATAAGCATTCCCCTTGTCTAACACCTAAATGACATGAGAAATCATCACTAAGCGTATTCATTAATTTGACTTTTGACTTCACACAGTTATACATAGATTTGATTACACTTAAAATCTTTCCTCTAACTCCATATTTAATTAACTTGTACCAAAGAATATCTCTTACAACAAAATCAAAGGCTTTTTTAAAATCTACAAAGGCACAATAAAGTTTTTCTCCATTATTTATACAGTGAGTAATGAGGCCATTCAGAATAAATATATTGTCAATTGTTCCCATTCCAGCTCTAAAACCTGCTTGCGCTTCAATGTACACATTGTAATTTTCTGCCCAACTACTTAGTCTATTATTCAAAATTCTAGAAAATATCTTGCCTAGCGAGCTTAATAGAGTTATTCCACGGTAGTTATTAGGGTCAGATTTATCGCCACTTTTAAAAATAGGTATAACATATCCTTCACTCCATGACTCTGGAAAGTAACCAAGTTCATGGCATTTGTTAAACAATTTCAATAAATACGGTTGCAAAATTAGTATACCCTGTTTAAAAAATTCGTTTAACATTAAATCAGGACCACCACTGGAATTATTGTTTAATTGCCCTATAGCTTTGTTTAATTCCAACTGATCAATGCTTTTATCTAACTCATTAAACATTATTTGGGTCTCTGTATTTAAAAACCTTTCATTGAAAAATAGAATGTCTTCGTCTGCCTGGTAAAAATGGCCTTCAGGATCATTTATTGATTTAAAGTATCTCGCAAAATCAACGGCTGACAAGTTTTTTGGGTAACTTACATTTGAAACATCTTTAAGTAGTTTCCAGTATAATTTAGCATTTCCCTGTCTAGCTTCTAAAAGTTTGTCTGTATACCCTTTCCTGTAATCATAACGTTTATTTCTAATAGTATGTTTAAATTCCGATCTAGCTTTACACATATTGGCTCTGTTAATTTCACTATCGTCACTGCGGTACATATTCAAGCATTCAAAAAAAATGATTTCTTTTCTGTTTGCACTCATTGTCAAACCAAATATTTTCGGTTTTCAGCGGTCGATCACTGTGAGCTAGAATATTCTTGTTAATGGTATGTTTAAAATAAGGAGAACAAACGTCATCTAAAACAGTTACAAAACCTTTTAAGTTATCATCTATTTGTTTGCTGCTGTTGGCGTTATCAAGTTTATATATCAATGAAATTAATTCACCTTTGACTGACTCAGTATTTAGACATTTTAGGTAATCATCCCGCTTATTATTGTCCCATCTAAATTTATGTTTGACCGATTCTCTAACCCCTACATTTCTAGTATTCTGATTGAATGAGATTTGTGACATAAGGCTAAAACATACAGCACAATGGTCAGATAAAATATTGGGTTCCATAACTTCAAACGAGCCGAACAGTTTAAATCATTTTCTCGTGCCAATACATAGTCAACAACACTTTTACCCATTGTACCAATAAATGTATAGCTACCAATATCGGCATCTTTGCCTACTCGGCCATTTAAAATTCTAAGTCCAGATTGCTTACAGAAATCTAATAATAAATTACCAAACCTATTTGTACCAAAATCTTGGTAAGACAGAGTCCGAAATGTATTCATTCGGTAGAAAAGATGTATGTTGATTTATGTCATCAAAAATAACAAAATCATTTAATTGGCCTATTCTACTGTTCAAATCACCGAGAACAATGAATTTACAACATTCGTTTGTCAAGTTACTTATTTCTGCCATATTGTTTAAAATTCTGTCGTACATACACCTGTCAAGTAAGGTTTCTCGTGAACTACCTTCCGGTACTACATAACATAAGCACAAGAATAAGTCACTCTCAGTATCAAATAGTATTCTATCAATTTTAAGCCATAAAATATCGCCACTCTCCGTACTGAATAGAGATACAAAATTCAATAGATGACTTTTCACGTAACATGCAAGTCCCCCGGAATCTCTTTTGCTTGTAAATCTTTTATCTGTTCTATGTGTACAAAACAATTCAAAACCATCGACACCCATGTCCGTGTAACTATTTGACCAAGTTTCGACGAGAAATATAATGTCGTTTTTATCGAACAAGGACTTAAAATAAGACGATTCAAGTTTATTCACATTTTTGCTTACAGTTCCTTGGGCATTTAAAAGTACACAGTTAATAACACATCTCTCCCCGTTAACCTATTTATGATGTTCTCCTGGTGACGGACGTGTGCCGCGGTCATCACTAACATTCCTGATCTGTGACGTACCGTTAATCCCGTTATTATCCTTGCACGGTAAATAAGTCTGATTTAATTGTACACTTTCAACGCCATTATTATGTGACACTGATATATTGTGAGAGTTTGGTAATTGTGGGGGCAATCCGGTTTGTTTCGGCTGGTCAGCCGGGTTGCTGGTCGGGTCTACATTAACCATTATATGTACCGGCTGTTCAATTTGTGAATCCGATGTGTCAATATTCGTATCTACAGAATACACACTTTGGTTAAACTGCTGAGTATTTCGAAAGCGAGCGCATCTATCCATTCCAAGGATATCGTGCCAGTCAGGAAACTCATCAGCGATACATTTCCGATTCACCATTAGTTTGGCTGGGTACAGAAGCTGTACGTTATTATTGGGATTTTGTTTTTCGAATTTGTACCTATCTCAGAGCCTTTTCCTGGCATTCGCTATCTCCTTCGGGTAATCTCGGTCAATTCCAAATCTAGTACCTTGTAACATCCTAGCTTGGTTAAGAATGTGTTCCGTGTCCCCGTAATCACGAAAAGCCACGATAATAGGGCGTCTGGTGGTTTGTGTAAATCTTCGGGCATATGCCAGCGACCCGAGCCTATGAACCCGCTGAACGAAAAACTCAGACAGGTCAAGCTTCAGAAAATTGCTAAAAAAATCTTCTAAAAGTTCGTACGTATCTTCATTCTTTAGATCTGCTAGGCCGTAAAATATCAAATTATTTCTGCGCGACCTAGCCTCTACATCTATACTGTGATACGCTAATTGTTTAAGGTAAACATCGCTCACTGGTTGTGTGCGTTCTAACTGTTCAACCCGTTGTATTGTTGCATTCAGTTTTGCTGACATTCCTAAAATTGTTCTATCATTCTCATCTAATTTATCTAGTTTCGACATATGTAATAATTTCTCATCCATGCTCATCATTTGAGAATTCTGAGGGCTAACTGATGCAGCTGAAATGTCAACAAAACGCTTATGCCCACCTGCTTGGTTGATTGGTGTTTGGTCACAGTTACTCCAAGCTTCCAAAGGAGCAAATCTATTCATTACAGGCACAGAAAATGTTACATTTTGTTTAGCAGGAGTGCTACTGTTATAAGCCATCATTTGCAATTTAATCAGCACTTATCTGTTTAATTACGTCCAATAAAATACTTAAAATCCCAAAAAATCTCTTCATTAATAGACACAGGTAAAATACACGTCCGCCATTTTGTCACACCTTTTATACATTGCGAATAAATGATTTTTGCAAAAACCTCGTAAATGATCTTTTCGCCTGCGAAAATTTTTAAACTCAGCTGAGTGATTTGGAAAGTCATACAACCGAAAACTGCGTTACATCATGGAAAAAGTAACCCGTAACGATTAATAGATCTGCCAGCTTCTCATTAGATGCATAAAAATATTTTGCATACCAAGTAAGTTACCTTACACCGAAAGACCGGAAGTTTATGAAAAAGAAATATCTTGTATATTGTAGTGTAGCAGTGTGTATATAATGTATATAATTAGTCTACGATATCGATTGTCCGATTAGCTCAGTTGGTAGAGCATCTGACTTGCAAGCAGAAGGTCGCAGGTTCGAGTCCTGTATCGGGCTGCACATTTTTCCGCTCCTATTACAGTAGAAACTAAACTATCGTCGAATTTCTCGCAATTTCTGTTTCCTTCTTCAGTATTTCAATAGTGTTACAGAACTATATAGTTGGTGTTCCTTTATTAATATTAAATTGAACGGCTCAACAAAGCGACATTTAACCTGAACGCACACTACTTTCCCGCCAAAATATGAGGTATCTTAACCAAACAAATAAAATGCATAATAATTTTAAAATAACGAACGTATTGTATATTAATACTAAACCGCGATGCACGATGGTACGATGACGAAAACGCGATGGCGCGATGGCATGATGATGAAACAACGATGGTATGATGGTGAAAGCGCGATGGCACGATGATGAAATCGCGATGGTGCGATGGTACGATGGTGAAATGTCGATGTAATGTCGCGTTTTCATCATCGTACCATCGCGTTTTCACCATCGTACCATCGCGTTTTCATCATCGTACCATCGCGTTTTCACCATCGTGTCATCGCGTTTTCATCATCGTACCATCGCGTTATCACCATCGTACCATCGCATTTTCACCATCGTACCATCGCCTTCCGGTGGTCATGCGCAGTGGTACAGTATATGTGTCAGTAAAATACAGGCTTGATACAATCTCATTTTCACATTGCACTATGTACCTTCTACATCCTAAACAAGAATAAGCTGAGTTTGAATAATACCATGTGACTATTACACCCTGCTTTTTATTTACTTTCATGCATACATAAAATACAAAGGACGTGGCCTTGAAGATTTTACAGTTTTAATGAACTGAGCACTGAACATTTTGTAAAACATTTTGCAAAACAGCAGAATCTAAATGGTAAATTTCGTCTCACAAAATACATTGAGATACATTCATCTATTGTTGACAAAAATACAAGTGTACGGGACTACGCATTTCTAACCGGAAGACGATGGTACGATGGTGAAAACGCGATGGTACGATGGTGATAACGCGATTGTACGATGGTGAAAACGCAATGGTACGATGGCAAAGGAGGAGTTTTATTCGCTTTGTCTCATTTTTATTTACATGCTTTTAATTTAAATACTTTCGATCTGTTAAGAATTTGTATTCAATACAGTTCCAATTTCACTTGTATTTGTGATGTTATCTTGTTGTGTGATTAAGTAGAATATAAGCTATTGTAATAGTAAGTAAAGTTGTTATATTTACTGTGAAGAAATGTTTCTTTTAACAATTTAATGGTGCAATCATTTCACTTATTTAAGCAGTTTGTTTCTGTTAAATCTATTTATAATGCCTCTCTATGTCATTCCAGCAATGCAGAGGACCACAATGAAAATAAGAGCTCTCTCTTTTCTTGTGTTATCCTAGTGTTGACGTGTATGTCATGTTGTTATTTACTCTCATATATGTGATTTCTTTTAAATTTCGGTACTAACTTGTTGTTGTATACATAACGTACCGAAATAAATCAATCCATTTATCTGAGGGTAGTGTGCAATACTACATATGGATTTTCATCATATTAATTCTGCGCGATGCGAATGTCTTTCGTATTGATATGACAAAATATAACATGTCGATCGTCCCTGCAGCCCCCCTTCCTCTTGCCGATACTTCTAATCTTTTATGAATATGTGTCGGATATATACAATCTTTTCTACTAATTCAATTAATGCATTGTCAGTAATGTTCGGATGCTTAAAACGCATAAGTTGGTTATCATTGTAACCCATAAGTAAGAGATATCTTCTGCAAGCAGTAAACTTTACAAATTGCATTATATGTTAGAGGGTATTCATTCTTCTACATGACTAAAAACTGAAAAGTGTATCCTTTGCGGATAACGTTTATTTCATAATTGTATAACAAAAATCACGGTTTTTCTGACGTTATCAGTGAAGTCACAACTGGTAACGTATGTTACGTTCTTTTCGCCCTTGTCGTTCAATATATGACTGTAGGTTTATTAGCGTTATTTGTCTATTAGAATATTAAATTTCATTTTTTCCCCATTATTTTTAGGGCCATTTTGTATAGGAAGGTGTACAGATAGACCTAATTGATTTCGGCAGAATTTGATAGATTCACGATAATAATAAAACATGTTAATGATGTAGAGTAGATAAGTGATAGGGCTTATTCACATAAGAATGTATAAGATATTTAGATTAAGTGACCGATATGAGGGTCATATTTTCAGTTTCTTTGAAATTCTAAAACCAAAATTGTCTAAATTTTTTAATGGAAAATACCCTAGCAAAATCTTTATTATAACACATTAAAGAGTTATGTACCTCTTGAGTTAATCTACACACGTTGTTAACGAATTAAAACGATAGCTCTTTGACCAAGTAAGCACGTTGAACATATGCATCACATATAAAAGTAACATTAGTATGTACAATTCCACTTGGGTCCAACCAAACCGATTCATGGGTGCTAGAGAAACATGTTATACTGCGCCTGTTTGCAGGAGAACTCTCGTTCTGAAGATATCAATGAATTAATAAATTCATATTCTACTAACAGAAAGTAGCACACCAGAGATTTATAATTTGTTTTACTTTATTCATATGCGATATGCAAGAAAAATAATCCTGACAGAACCTCGTTACAGCCAGAACAGTTACCGATGAGTGGGATATTTCAATATGCATTTATAACCAGTGACATATTCTTATACTTTGATCCATTCGCTTTAAATAAAGCCATGACAATTAGATCTAGCTCTATAATTATTAATTGAGTGGTCATAAATAACTTTCTTCGAAAATCGACGAAAACGGACTGTCATTTTAGTCTTACTTACTACTGTGGCACATTAAGATTCATGTAACAATATCACTAAATGATAAGAAACACTATCAACCGTTCACGTTAACAACAGTTTAAAAAAGTAGTGTTTCTGTAGTTAACAAAATTTATTTCAAATTTGTTTGATCTTTACTATGTAACATAAATACGGAATCTATAATCCTTTACCAGAGTTCACTATACCATCAGGACAGATTCCTCAGCGAAGTGCATAAAAAGGACACGTCATGCTTACCTGGGGTTCTTAAAATTTACGAGGTTTATAAGTAAACTAATTAAATGTAGAACCCGTACTAATGATTGTATATATATACATGTGTATATATATTAGACCTCATGAAAATAAAGGATAAAGACCGATTGACATTAAGCTCAATGCCCTTTGTGTAAACTTAGGTCATTAGTAAAAACATACGGACAAGTAGATAATTAGTGTCCGACATCTTATCTCATGCGCACGACATCTTTTCTCAAGTGCTCGACATCTTATCTTAATCGCTCAACATCTTATCTCCAGCGCACAACATCTTACCTTGTACGCTCGACATCTTATTCCGATCACTCGACTTCTTTTCTCATGCGCACGACAACTTATCTTGATCGCTCGACATCTTATCTCGATCGCACGACATCTTATCTCAATCGCACGACACCTTATCTCGAGCGCACGACATCTTATTTCGAGCGGTCGACATCTATATATATATATATACCCGGTAAGTGAGATATTAAAGAAAAAACATCAACGAAATGCCTTTCAAACACACTGGATCCCGGAAGGATACAAGAACATAAAGATAAAATTATAGAGTATGGGAAAATATATGTTCAAACAGTTTAATTATAAACCCGAGCGCTTTCGGCTTTTTAAAAAAGCCTTTTTCAAGGGTAGCATAAATCAAAACAATACAATAACGGCGTAAACACCGCCTGTATAGTTCGATATATAAATGCTATATGAACATATCTATCAACAGAATTCCATAAGATCAGGTTGATTGATAACAGATGTCAGGCATCTGTTACGGTCATTGGAACTAGTTATCTAAAAATAGCACACTAATGATTTGTTATCCCATACTCTGCTAGGAGAGCAACATGTGAGATTTTTTGAAAGCAGAAAATGGCGGTTTTATAAAAATAGAGCGTTTTTGATTGGTTCCCTGTATTTTTCCTGAGGATTTTGCTTGTTGGTTTTGGGTTTAACGCCGTTTTTCGACAGAGAAAGCAGCGGAAAAGAAAATCTATGATATGATCGAGGTTAATTAAAAACTATGTCCGATTGCCTGAAGTGATTTATATATCTGCTTAAAATGAAATACTAGTATACAGGGGCCGTCGGAAGCTTTATTAATTTAAAGATATCATTTGTTGACTAATTTTACAAAACAGCGGTGCTTACTGAAAACATTATTTATTGAAAGGATTCTGATGCAATTATTGTTGAAGTAAAGGTTGAAAATAACGCACGGTAGATCCAATGAAAATTAGAATTTACGTACATCATGTTATTACTGGTATTACGGCTTGTATTAGAATTTTATACAGTAGTTTTATCAATTGTAGGAATATACTAAACCGCTTTAAAATGAAAGTTAAATTAAACTTATATTTGTAGACGAATAAAATTTGTTTAAAATCTTAAATTATAAATCTTGCTAAATGCAGATATCAATGTGAAAATTGAAAATAACGCACAGCGGCTTAGAAATGATAATATTAGGCAGATGACAAAAATTGTGTTATCTTATAAATAACATAATTGATTATCTCGTGCGCTCGAGATAAGATGTTGTGCGCACGAGAAAAGATGTCGAGCGCTCGAGGTAAGATGTCGTGCGCACGAGATAAGATGTCCAGCACTCAAGATAAGATTTCGTGCTCACGAGATAAGATGTCAAGCGCTCAAGATAAGATGTCGAGCTCATGAGATAAGATGTTGTGCGCTCGAAATAAGATGTTGTGCTCACGAGAAAAGATGCTTCGTAACAGACTGCTGCGTGAAATATCATCAGATCTTCCTTCTACAGGGAGTATATTTGGTCACATACATCATCACAGATAGCCGCGTGAAATGTAAACAACGCATGCTTTTACGGAGAGTATTTTTTAGTCACATACAGCGTCACAGATAGCTACGTGAAATATCATCAGTGCAAACTTCTGCGTTGAGTATAATTGGTCACATACATATTCATATGCGTGCTTCTATAATGGGTGTATTTGATCAGATATATGGTGACATATACACGGGAGGGGATCCAACATATGTATTCCCAAATGGGCACCGCTTAAAATCATATGTTGTGCTTCCGGTAGTACATATGTGGTACATATAATTGGCAAGTATTTCCAGCTCGTTAATTCTTTATCCAGGTACCATTTAAGCTCAAGATCTGTAGAGTTCTAAAAAGTCTAATTCACCACATATGTAGCCCATGCACAACATATGTATCCCATTCGGTTTTTCGCCCAAAAACATTTTTCTAGCAAAGTGATCACCATAATTTTCTTTTTCTGGGTGGGGTTTTGTATTCGGAAGGTTTCCAGGGCAAAATTTAAGTAGGCGCAGGACAATTATAACATATTTCTATCTGTTGATAAAATTTTTGCTAATTTTCAGTTATACCGCTTCACGGAGGATAAGTTTTTCTCTGTCATTTCTACAAATACAGGTAAGATACATGCACTTACGTGCTAGTTAATGTATACTCGGTTGCACTGCATCGCGATTTTTTGGCAAAACAATGTCATTTTCACAATATTCAATCACAAATAAAAATCTCACGTATTTTTCTGCGAAATGTTTACCACATATGTACTACCGGAAGCACAACATATGAATTTAAGCGGTGCCCATTTGGGAATACATATGTTGGATCCCCTCCCGTGATAAAGCTGCGTGATCGCGTCATACCAAAGTCGTTAAAAATGGTACTAGCAGCTTCCTCGCTTGGAGCTCAGCATTAAGGGGGTAGTGCTAGGACTGGTCAGCCCGGTGTCAGTATAATGTGACTGGGTGGGGTTTCATGCCACGTGTCTACGGCGTGATATTCCAGTGAGGCAGCACTATAAAGTACATTCGCTCTATTTTTAGCTCACCTGAGCCAAAGGCTCAGGGTGAGCTATTGTGGTCGCTCACCGTCCGGCGTCCGTCCGTCCGTCTGTCCACACTTTCCTTTAAACAACATCTCCTCCTTAACCACCAAGCCAATTTTGATGAAACTTCACAAGGATGATCCTTGGATAGTCTTCTTTAAAACAAATTCAAAGAATCGAATTCCATACAGAACTCTGGTTGCCATGGCATTCATCCTTCAATTGAAATTAAGCTATATTAAAAGCAAGGGCCTTTTTCATTTATGATTCTTTTTATATTTAGAAACATGTACATCGACAGAATTATATGTCACATGGCGACTTTAAAGGTTTTGTTTAATACAGAAACAAATATTATATGAGATAACCTCAGAGGGAAGGGTAGTATGGCCGTTTGTTTCCTTATTTGTGCATTCCATTATTCTGAACACCACCATCCACAATATCATCCATAGGTGTATACAATGCATTCTTCGCACTCATGAGTTCTCAAACATTGTAAGTTTCACGAAAAATAGTTCTTATATACATTTATAAGAAAATATATGTATTAATTATTCTCTACACATCTTCTCTTGATTTTTTTACTTACTTTACTTGGTGGCATTGGTTTCGTTTATTCTCTTCTTATCTAATTAATTACGTATAATTCATATGACAATTCTGTCACAACATTTCTTTTCATTCTTTCTTATTTATTTTCCTTTCTTCTTTGTTTCTTATTCATTTTTATCTCTCTTCATGTCTTATCAAAAAGTGTAATAACCTTGCAATGTTTGCATTTTTTATATATTGTGTTATTATTTTTTCTTTAGTCTATATCTGTTATTACATATGTGACATAATAACAATATTATATCCTTAAATGTTATCCAACGCTTTTCCGTACTTTCACACACAAGTGTGTTAGGGTTTTGGTGCACGGATTACAAATAACATTTATTCTTTCACACTTGTACATAATCTAAATATCTTATTTTAATCTCTGGTCATTGTACTATACACTGTTTATGCCACTAAGAATTAATTTGTTCATAATACATTATTTTTATTCATGTCTTTCACTTCACTATAATATTAGGATGATTGTTTTACATTATTATGTTAGAGGACCATATGTTAGACTGGCTATAGCCAAATATGTTATCCTCTTTAAATAAAGTTATTATTATTATTATTATTATTATTACATACATGTATGTGAATAAAGTCGAGATAAAAAATGCATCCAATTAGTTTGATTTTGATATAGTTTAGTATCAATGTTTCTTAAAAAGCTCTATTGTAATGAACAGTTAAAGTTTTCTATTTAATAGTTATGTCTTTGTTTACTGGTTATTATTTAGAGATGTTACATGATTACAATTATGTGCTCGTTCACTTTGTCTTCATATAAGAGCATTGTATTAGCGGTTTTTTGCATGAAAAATAAGATACATGTAAGCAGTTCTTATTTTTACTTTAGTTGCAACTGAAAGGTTTGATCCTACAGGTCATACTTCCAAGTCAAATCATCAAATTTAAAGTCACCTGTTGTGATACTATTCATTTTTATCCTAGTCACGTGTCAAGACAGGGCCTTCTGGTGATGAAAAGTTTTTCTGTTGGGATAAGTCACTCGTCAAAAGCTGTATGTGAAGGGAACGGTTGTCCAGTCGTTACTGTGTCGACCGCTTAACCCGTAGTTTAAATAAAACACAATCTCTTCATAGAAAATTTAAAGTATGATTTCATTTTTGTGCCCCCACCCCCCCCCCACCCCCATGAGTGGTGGGGGCATATAGATTTGGTCTTGTCCGTGCGTCCGTCCGTCCGTGCGTCCGTCCGAAGTTCGTGACGCGCCTAGCTCAACAAGTAATTGATATAAATTGATGAAACCTTGCATGAGTCTTTATCATGATATGAACTTGCGCATCTCCTATTTTTCGTCTGGCTCTGCCCCCTATTTTCAGAGTTATGGCCCCTGAAATAGTCAAAAATGCACATTTTTACCTTGTGACACGCCTAGCTCAAAAAGTATTTGATATAGATTCATGAAACCTTGCATGAGACTTAATCATGATATGAACTTGCGCACCTTCTACGTTTTATTTTGCTCCACCCCCTATTTTCAGAGTACTGGCCCCTGAAATAGTCAAAATTGCACATCTTCACTTGTGACATGCCTAGCTCAAAAAGTATTTGATATAGATTCATGAAACCGTGCATGAGTCTTAATCATGATATGAACTTGCGCATCTCCTATTTTTCGTCTGGCTCCGCTCTCCTATTTTCAGAGTTATGGCACCTGAAATAGTAAAAAATGCAGATTTTGACCTTGTGACACGCCTAGCTCAAAAAGTAATTGATATAGATTCATTAAATCTTGCATGAGTCTTAATCATGATATGAATTTGCGCATCTCCTATTTTTCATCTGGCTCCGCCCCCCTGTTTTCAGAGTTATGGCCCCTGAAATAGTCAAAAATGCACATTTTCATCTTGTGACACGCCTAGCTCAAAAAGTATTTGATATAGATTCATGAAACCTTGCATGAGACTTAATTATGATATGAACTTGCGCACCTCCTATTTTTCATTTGGGTCCATCCCCTATTTTTAGAGTTACGGCCCCTGAAATAGTCAAAAAATGCACATTTTCACCTTGTGATGAACCTAGCTCAAAAAGTATTTAATATAAATGGTTGAAAACTTGCATAAGTCTTTATCATGATATAAACTTGCACACCTCTAATTGTTTGGCTGGCTCCACCCCCTTTTTTTAAAGTTATGGCCCCTGAAATAGTAAAAAAATGCACTTTGTCACCTAATTATGTGCCTAGCTCAAAACGTATTAGATGTAAATTCAGGAAGCCTTGCTGGAGTCTTTACCGTGATGTGACCTTGCACACTTGGCATTCTTCTTGAGAATCTTAGCTCTTATTACAGAGTTTTGGCCCTTGAAATAGCCAAAACAGTGGAGTTTTTGTTTGTGATGCTCATAGCTCAAAAGTAATGAATCCTTTGTATAAAATGTTTGTTGAGGCTATACCCCATTAAGACTGCAAACATTTGAATTATTGCCCCTTATTTGGGACAAATGTACCAGTGGGGGGGGGGGGGGGGTCCTACAGATACATTCTAGTTGTAATGTGTATTAAAACAAACTTTTGATTGAAAGAGGTTTTATCATATCCGTTTCAGCAAAGTTAAACAAAATTTAATTCGTTGATCGCGTACACTGAAGATAATAAGAACATTGTACAAATACTCGAATGATAGATAAGCCAGAAATACTTTTTTTATCTTTTTGGGCAATATAGATTTTCATCCGCTTATATATATTTTATAAATGAATTGTACGTATATACAACTAACAATATAATATAATATTGCTTTTTATTTTGTCACTGATATTAAAATATATCTTAACGCAATATCATTTATAATGATTACGGTTCATAACTCGTTTTCCTCTTGATTTCTTTTCATATAAGACCATACAACGCTTTGATTTTCTATTCCATTTTAACGAACTCAGAGACTGATAACAAGAACATTTTAAATTTTCAAAATATCTTGCATTTATTGTTGATTTAGGGTTTATTGTCGTTCCTGAAATACAGCTTTCTGAAAGACTGAAATTATCCTGTGGATACGGAGAAATGTTTCAACGGCTTACCAACGTCATATAGGACTGATTACACCAAACAGAAAGTGACTACTCAGTGTTAAAAGAAGTCCAAATGTAGAGCCATGCTGTTGATAAAATCTGGTATAAGGAGTCATATGAGGATGTGGCAGTTATATTTTTGGCTTAGTTTTATTGCTTATTGTATTGAGAAAAGATCTAGACCATTTTCATTGTGACTTTCCATCTATTAGTTTTGTTCTTTGAGAATATGTCTAAATACACGTAATTGGTAAACAGCTATTTTAATGGGAGCCTTTTCAGATGGTTAAGTTTTTCAGAACAGATTAATTTTCTTATATGTCTCATAGCATGTCAATATTTTTCTATTTTTGATAAGAAGACATGTCATACTAAATGACCGTATATAGTTTTCATATCAGTGAAATGGTCTAAAGTACTGAAAATGAGGTCTAAAGATTTCATTGTTTTTATAAATTAAAGAAGAAACTAATTGGTGGAGTGTAACCTATAATACGAGATAGTAGAACTAGTAATGGTGAGGAAATGTGACGTCACCGATAATGTCTGCTATCTAAAAATACCACATTTATCTGGGGGTCTTCCTCCACCAAGAAAGCCGGGAAGTCACCATAAGACCAAACATTGTGTTGGTGCGACGTTAAACCCAACAAAATAAATAAATAAACATAATTTAATAATAGATTTTGCATTCATTTCGTTTTTTTTTTTAACTTTCTAGCCTTCACATCGCAAACAAACTGTTCTTTAATTTCTATTAACTGGACCGAGAAACGCTTTATCTATACTAAACTATGCACTTTGCCAAATCCAAAAATACTGTGCTTTGTTAATACCAAGACTCTAAAACTGTTCTTCTGATGCTAAATTTTAATAATACCATTTGCAGAATATGGTGCAATGTGCATGCAACGTACTTTTTAAACGTTTCTTTTTTATTTGCTTACGCTGTTTGAAAGGTCTCCTTAAATAATCTGTATAATTTATTTTGTATATTTTCTACGTTTGTTCCAATATATTTATTTAACTAGTTATTGTTTCCGCATGTTATTTATTCTGTTATCGAGTGCGTCAGGCAGCATGTCTCTTCGAAATTTACTGAGAGTGATACATGTATATATAGAAAGCAATTCGTTATTAACATCAGATCGACAAGGTACATAGAGTATTAACCCGTCCATTAAATATTTGACAATGTAGAATATAGATTAATATAATGAATATGCTTGATCTTAAAATAGACTTCCGCCAAAATTAATTACTGCTGGTCACGTGATGGTACTGGCTAAAATTGCAATTTGCAAATGCTGAAGTTCAGGTTTGCAAATGATTCCTTTCATTTATTTTTTACCTGTCCAGATCTTTTTTCTTGCATGAACTAAATCTTGTTTACAACACAGTTTCATCAAAATGATAAAACATGTGATTCATGAAATCACTGAGCTCGTGCCAACAAGATATATCTTAATAATATAATGGGTTGGGGGCTGGGGATACTACACACCACTAAAACACTAAAATGATAACATTAAAACGGTATTGGCAAGGCAAATTTTATATGTACGCTGGTCATTCTATTGACCGGCAACATGGAGTCGTAATTTGTATATTAGAGAGTTTGTGATTTCAACCTTCGCCTTCCCCTTCAACGTCTCTTGCGAAGTTAAGGAGGTAGGTTACCTTTATATTTGTATGTGCGCATGTCCAACCGGAAGCTAATGTGACGATTTACGACGACGTTTACGACAAACTAAATGTGTTTGTATATTCATTCTTCTGAAAACAAATCATAGACCTGTCTTCGATCTGACGCTTTATGGTTTAACAATGCAGAAATAATGAATAAATTGCCGCAGAAACGCTTCAAAACAATGTTGCCTTAAAATGACGTCATTGACGTCATGACGTTACGTGTCAGTTACCGCGCAAAATAAATAGCTTTTATCTTGAAAGTACGTAATTCTGTGCATTTTCTTTATTCAAACTATTTTCAAATAACCATTATTTGCTGAAATATTTTTTATGAGTCTTTTGCTCTGAATAATAATCAATATTTTGCTTCTTTTACGTAGATATATTGAAATGTTATACGGAATGTAAGAAAATGGATGATGGCAACCGGTGTTATTTGGAATATAGTTGGGTGAAAGGTTACTTGTTACGGCCATTTTTAAATAAAAAGTCTAGCAGTTTGTTTTGTTATACCTATTTTGCAGGTTCCGTTGATAATTTGTTATTTAAATACTAAAATTAAGATCTAAAATTGTTCAGATTTCTGTAGTAAATTGTGGTTTCTTGATTTAAATTGATGTTACCATGGAAACGAAGCCCGTGACCTATGTATCTAAATGTAAAATTCAAAAGCGTTGACACTGGTCTATTTAAGAAACACAGCTTCGGCTTTTTATTTTCATTTCAACGATATCCATGAGAATAATAAAAACACGCTGAACGATTTTTCCATGAAAATGGCAGACGATGGGTACTGCTGTACGTATTCTAAGCTGTGAAATTTGTTTGAATAAATGCAAATAACACGAAAATGTAACTTACGTTAGAAATAATATGTTTTAAAGCTACATTAACTAGAAAGATAATCTTATTCAATATTTTTTGGAAGAAATTACAAAAAAAAAGCAAGATATAACCTATTTTAAACATCTCTGTTGCCATGGTTACTTTAAAATTTAAGAAAAATAGGGTACCATGTAAAGTGCTTGGTATTTTGCTGATAATATTACCCAAATATTCCATGTTGGTCATTAACAGAATGGCACTGAAGCCGTCGAAAACACCTATTTTTATACATAGTTGTTTAAAACTGAGAGAAAATGCGTTACCATGGAAACACGAGCCCCGCGACATATACATTTTAAGCTTATATTAGAAAGCTAACGTGCATACTAGTAAAATTATCAATTATGCAGACTTCTACGGATATCAATGGAACTAAAATACAATGAAAAGTGTTAAATATCTGTATTTTCCTTCTTCTTTCAATATGAAATACCTTTGGAGGGTCATGTTCTTCAAACCTGGATAAAAATTGAACTTGAAGGGACAGAGACAAACGAAATTGAGATTGTAGCAGTCAAAACTTCATACTACACGAAATATAAAAAAATGCTGCGGTTCAACTAATTTGAATTTCCCCTTGTAACAAGGTAACCTACCTCCTTAACGTATGAAGTTGAAGTTCGAATAAAATTCCTTGAGATTTTAAACTTTAGAATGAACCTTACTTCTTTTAATCCGCCCATTCAATTTATCCGTAATTATGATCGTTTGTTTCTAAGCAATAGCCCTTTAACAATTTATAGATTAGAAACTGTCAAAATCAATAAAACCTCAGCTTTAGCAAAAACAGCTGTACTGAGATATGATTTTTTGCGAAGGACGTACGGATGTACAGATAGACTATGTGAAAATTGACATCATTTCATGCAAATGCATCACTTGACCGTAGGGGTAGGTATGACTCAGTTTATACATAAATATGTATCACTAACAAAATATAAAAAACTATTAATCAGACAGTTTTTTTTTTATAAATGGCTGCCATTTTGAATGTTCTAAAAATATAATTCCAAAGAACTGTGATGCCTTTACAGCCCAAGGTCTTGTTTTGGTCCAAACTACTTCTGTGCAAAATTTGGTAATTTTGTCCGGTCTGTCTAGATTTTTCACATTTTACGAAGAATTGGAACTAAGCTATAAAACCGGAAATGAAGTTGATGTATATGTTGCTTTGTCAGTAGATAAATTTGACGTTTCTCTAGTGAAGTAACATACTCCACCGTTTGGTTCACAATTTTCAAAGTTTAATAGTTATAACTGAAACAAAAATCAATTAACTCTTACATGATACCGAAGTTGAACGAAATTGATACTTTAGATGCTGTGTCATTCTGATTTCTTGCCTACCGTGTTACAATGCGTTTTCACCTATCGTGTCACCTCGCATTTTCACCAACTCTATTTACAATGAGTTGTCAATTACCGTGTTACCACAAATTATTATTGTTTATAATTAGTAAAGTTATGGGTATGGGTTAAGTTATTTAAGTTTACTTGTTTTCTTAAAAGAATCTCTTCAGGCTTTTATTTCACACAACCTGTCCAATTCACAGAAAAAAGTTAGGACACTATCCCACTTAAGGATGTACGAGCGTTTTTTTCGGGATATCCGCCATTTTGAAAAATGTTTCTACGAATATTGCTGTCTAACAAAATTGTTGCCAAAAAATAATGATAAATAATTAAAATATGGATAATAATGTACCATTTAACCAAATAGATTCTACTTTTTTTTCGAAAAATATTTTTCACCCTTATTTATGCTGGCATTTGTCTAAAACTGACGTAAAATTTACAATGGGGTAGGGGTAGGTGATTTCAAATATCTATTAAAGCAGATCAAGTTTGGTTTTGATATTTTCCTGACTGATACATGTAATAATAGGCTACAATTGAGATAAAAGTTTTCAAGATAGCACTTTACATTATCTAGAAAATATAAATTAAAACAAAAAGAACAAAAAAATCGAAATTCACCAGTTTTTAACAGTTTTTTCTTAATAAATCTCTTAGTTGCACGGTGACCCCAACGTTTTTTTCTTTCCAATATGAAGCAATGTTGTGTGTCATTAAAGCTGCAAAATATTTTGAAAAACTTAGCGTCAGAATTTTTTTGTAGATCTAAATACGTTTTTTTTCCATTGAAAATAAAGAGGGTGGGGTAATTATGTCAACATGTAAAAATGAAAGCGATTAATTAGTAACATTTATGCTTATATAATACTGACATCACCTTGTTTTCATATTAACCTGTAAGACCCGAAATCCCTATAAAATTAAGAGGGATATTATATGTTTTATAAAGTACCACCATTTTTTCAGTTTTACAAATTTTCAGAAATGCTTAAACAGTGGGTGAAGGAAATGCCATATAAAATTAAAACGAGTTCAGTGACCTATGTTTTTTCTTCTCCTGTTTGTCTTGGAAACTAATGTTCTTCAAGCTCACAGAGTATGAAAAAATTCTTAACGTTAGAAAAAAATTCGCTCCTACATCCTTAAACTACGCTTTTACAATTAACGTAGCGAATCGATAAAAGTGGAACATATATTCATTTTGTTTACAGATTAACTGAAGCAAATATTCACTAAATCACATCATATTTCGATGGAAGAAACAAATGTTTGCTATCTACAATTTATGGATATAATGAGTAAAGCAATATTTGCAGTGAAATAGTAAAACAGATGAATATTCTTAAAATGAACATCACTGGATTGGAAAAAGAAGTACATAACGCAAAGCACATATTATTTTCCAAACTAGTTGTAATAGTACTCACTAGTTAACGTTTTATAAATGCAACCTGTTAATTACAAGAAACAGGCTAGATTACTTGTTTCAATTTACATGACTCACACTAACAGTCTAATAACGCATTGATAGTGACCATGGGCTTATTTCATGCAATGTATCGCATTATAACAATTGAACTCAACATGAAAACAAACTGATATCATACATAAAATATTTCAATTTAATAGAATATGAACTATTCATTGCTCACTACTTTATAAAATAGGGAATAAGATATGAATTGTAATCATCTTCATGATACGAAGGTGTACTTAATATCCTTATTAAAACTACATCAAACAATATAAATATGTAAGCTCTCTGTTTGAGACATGAACATTGTAGTACAAACAAAAATCTTAAATTGATAGGCTTTAATCTGGTTTCAAAATTAATGTATTGAGGATGTATGTCATTTTTATGCGTTGTATTTATATGAATTAAAAAGTGTGAACATAAAATACCGTTATCTGTTAACTTGATACCGACATAATGTTGATTACATTCCTGTATGAAATGGGGTTAGAGCCTCACTCGGGGCGTTGAATTCTTCATGTGAGGAAGCCATCCAGCTGGCTTACGGAAGGTCGGTGGTTCTACCCAGGTGCCCGCTCGTGATGAAATAATGCACGGAGGGGCACCTGGGGTCTTCCTCCACCATTAAAGCTGGAAAGTCGCCATATGACCTATCATGTGTCGGTGCGACGTTAAATCCAACAAAAAAAAAATGGGGTTAAAGTTGACGTTGATATACACCGAACCGCAAAATAAACGCAACACATTTATTTTTTGAATATTTCCGCCGTAAATATATTTTACTAACCCAAAACGTATTTGAATATTATTTATACATGTAAAATATTACTATGCCACTAAAATTTATTGAAATCATCGTACCGTGACACCTGACTGGCACAACAATACGAAAAGCACGTTTTGCACGTGCGCGCTGAAAGTAAGTAAATTATTTTTTAAAAAATCGCTAATTTCGTGACCTGTTACGATTTTACAATTAAAGAAAACACCACAAAGGATTTTAAGCTGACATAAATAGTCTTTTGCAATGCCACGACTTAATAATAATAAGCGAATAATTTGCGAAATCAGGCTGTCGGAATGCTGCATGCCGGAATGTCCACGAGGCGTATAGCTGCAGCATTAGGTTGTCATGCTTCGACGATTGTAAGACTCCATCGACGTCTATTACAAACTGGTAATGTTCAGGATCGACCAAGGACAGAACGTCCCAAAGTGACAACACCAGCACAAGACGCACAGGTGCAAGCTGTCCACCGTCAGGACAGATTCCTCAAAGCCACAACTACCGCCAGGAATACTATTGGGATTAATGGGTGAGTCTCATATACATGTACAAAACATTAACATTGCAATCATTCTTTATTTTAAATAAATAACCAGTTATATGTATCAACCTTGTTGGTATCAATTAAACAAATAACGCAATGAAGTCATATTAATAATATTTCATGTGCGATTTGGTGCACTACTTCATACAATGATACAAATAACGTAATGTGCATGTACTTGTACTAATTGCATATTTGTTCATAGTAGACGTAACGTCAGCGATGATACGATACGCCGTCGGCTATATGCTACTGGTTTCAAGGCTAGACGCCCGAAGAAAGGATTGATTCTCACTGCTAGACATCGGCAGGGGCGTTTAAACTGGGCTACGAGACATCTACGATTTACCCGCAGGCAATGGGGTCAAGTGCTATTTTTGGACAAATCCAAGGTCAACGTCAACCGGCTGGATGGACGTGAACGTGTATGGCGCGCACGTGGTGAGCGAGTAGCAGATCAGTGTGTACAGAGGTATGACCAATGGGGTGGTGGAAGCGTGCACATCTGGGCTGGTATGTCCCAATTTGGACGTACTAATCTAGTAATTCTCAACGGCAACGTCAACGCCCATAGGTACGTAAATGACGTTCTCCAGTCGGAAGTGATCCCGTATATGCGACGGAACCTACGCGGTGGCATATACCAGCATGATAATGCAAGGCCTCACACGGCGAACCTAACAACTAACTTTCTAGGAAACAATAATTTTAATGTCCTGGACTGGCCGTCCTTGTCGCCAGACCTGGCACCGATAGAGAGCATCTGGGCGGAGCTCAAAACACGCGTGTATGCACGTCCACCACCACCGAACAACCTTCAACAGTTACGTCAGGCTCTTATCCAAGAGTGGAACAATATTCCACAGAACGATATCGCGAATGTAATTGGCTCCATAAGACGTAGATGCGTTGCTTGTATTCAGGCCAATGGAGGATACACGAGATATTGACAATGTGTGAAAATTGAACTTGTGGGTAATGAACTTTGACATAATGAATCCGGGGTTATTTGTCGATATATTTTAATGAAATTTACATAGTATGTAGGTAAGGTACCAATGAAATGAAATAAACTCGCATTCATCATTTGAGTTGTTTATTTTCGAATTATGTGTGTTTCCCCAACCGTTGCGTTTATTTTGCGGTTCGGTGTACTTGAGGTGGTTGAAAATTAATTTCTGCGTTATGCAATATTCTGGTATTTTCACCGGTTTTTTTTTTAAGTAAAACTGGAAAAAAATCTAATACCTTGATAGTTCTACTTTGTTTCTAACAATATATTTCTTGATTTAAAAAATGTTATTTTAACGAATAAAACTACATTTCACTGCAAATGATAAAACAAAACCAGAACGATTACGTTGTTTTTGCCTTTGTAACATAATGAAGTATTTCCTGTTTATGGACATAACTTTCCTCTGTGTAATACGTGTAACCCTTATTTAAAGGCACTCGCTACAGTTTTTCCAGACGGGTCTATATTTACCCCAACACCGTGCCAATTTGGTTTCGATGTGGTCAGACACTGCTATTAATTTTTCCATAGGCTTACATTGTAAGAAATGACTCTGTATGACCCCCTCAAAACTTTTGTTGACACATGAGGTGCCATTTACCCTGTCAAATAGCTTTCCAGACACAAAAAAGTAACATTTTTACATGGGCATGCAGGATCCATTTTTTTTCTATTTCCATTCAAAGACAACCACCCTCAACTGTGCATGGAATTTAGTGGTGAATTCCAACAAGTACTTACTTCACTAAATTGCTAATTTCAAAGTTAAATATATAGCCAGGCAGCTATAAAATACTTCAAAATGCACAGAAAACATTATATTTCCAGATTTTAAGGATATTTTCATGATTCAAAGCAACACATTTTAACCAATCAGCTGAAGTCTCATTGAATGCTACGGGTTTCCCTACACAGTTTTCAACCAATCCGAAGCCGGCAAATAATAACAACATTTGACCATGTAGCTCACTGCAGACTTGGTGCGGTCTTCTGCGCATGCCCGGAAGTGATTATCTAATGTCGCGTACGGCAAATTATTGTATGTTCGCATGCATTTAATGTACAAAATGTTTAATATACTGACTAAAGGTTAGGGTAAGTATCACCATGGTTACAAAATATATACATTTAAAGTACTTTTAGCTCAAATTGCTTCAATCCGACATATACTGGAGTCTGTTATTTATTACCAGCGTTCAAACTCTGCATTGAGTCACAGCTGTTTCTAATCCCGTACCGTGCCCGTACCGTACATTCGTAAACTACAGGTTTTGTTAAAAAAATAAAGGGCGGAAACTTTCATCGTTCTATGCCATCAAAATGCTTCAGAAACACCTTAAAATCCGCTTATTAAGAAATCTGCCGTTTGATAATTTTATATATATATTTCTAAGTCATTTGCTCAAACACTGAAAGAGTATTTCGTACCAACCTGCGTTGTATAAATGCCCGCCACACCCCACCTCGTTGTAACTTGATTTAAGCGAAATCTAATATGGTGACCTATCAATTTTGGGTCTGCTGAACAAGTATTCCTTTCTTTACAAAATCATGTTCTTTTGATTTCTCGGAGCATGTTTCAAATAGATATATTGTTTTCCGTTATAAAAATGCTTAGATAATCAAATTTATGCTTATTATTGTACTTTACTGAAAGATATTTTAGGATTACAGAAATTTTGAAAAATGTTTAAAATAGCACCATATCTAGGGGCAAATTAAATTGAAACAAAGCTGGTGACCTAGTATTTTTATTTCATTTTTCAATACATCTTAACATGATCTTTTAATACAAAACATTTCATCAAAATCTATTATTGAGAAAAAAAATACGAAACTGTAGCGAGCGCCTTTAATGCAAAACCATGTTCGAAAACTGGCCAAATATATTGTAAGAGCCTACCTGTTGCGTAGAAACTGTCTGTATTCTGCAAATTGATTAACTGACATTAATTGGAGAATATCGTTTGATAATTGGTGCATTTCTAATTTTATATGTGTTTTTAAAATACGCTACATATTATACATGTATCAATAAGTTGTTATGTAAGCCTTTACCATTCTTATATATGCATTTTATGTGTATACCTCGCATTTAGAACTGTTGAATGCTACTGTATTTGTAATACGTGATGTTCTTTATTATATTTGTATTATATTTGGTATTGACCGTCATCAACGTTTGCAAAAAATGTATATAGTGGATTTTTAAAATTTGACGTTTTTGAAATATGTATATACTGATTGAAGGTCACTTATAGGCCCATGGGGCCGGATGTTCTTAGTATAATGTAGCTAATATTTGACTTTATATGTACACTGCGTAACACATGTCACTATAATAAAGTATTTACTTACTTTACTTACTTCACTATATTTGCATCGGTTATCAATCATAGAAATCCTTAGTAGACGTCAACGTAAATTATTCCGCGCGACGCGTATCGTTTTTGCCTTGTGCCGCAAAGGCGTCATTGTCTGAAATTATTTCACTTGTCAGTATATTTTTTTTTATTCTTTTATCTTTAGAAAGAAAGTAAGGATGCCAGTTATAGCTCACCTCGTCTCGAAGTGAACCATTGTGAATGCCTGGTACGTCGTCCATCGTCGTCGTCCTCCTGTGACGTCAACAGTTCTAGAGGTAATAATTTTAGTGAAACATAGTGTTACCATTAATAAAATGTCTTATTACATACCCGTTTTTATTCCCCGTTAAGTTACAATGAATCCGGAAACGTCAATACTTTTTCCATACATTGACGTCTGAATTTCATAAAGTGTGTCGTTGTATTAAATCTTTTGTTTAGTTCAGTATGGTCAGTCTTATTCAGAATATTGAACAAATTCCAAATATCTACATTATATTGTGACGTCTGTGGGTACACACAAGTTTTCGTAGTTTCATGGCAAATATTCATGCCTGATTTATAAACATTGTAGGATGTCTTACAGAAATACTGACATCTTATTTTGACTAATACATGTATAATGTTTACGATTATTTTTAGCTACCAGACCGGATTTGTTACCATCTATTTTATATTTATGAATCTGCAGACCTCGCGTTCAGTATTACCTAAAGTAAGTATTCATTATTCCTTTCTATTTTAGACCGCTTGTAGTGACTGTCATCGCGTGGAATGATTTATTTTCGCTAATTTGTTCTCGTACACAAACGTCAACTTTCCATTTCTCACATGTCTTTATCTGCGCATGCGTCGATTGATTATCAATATCAGTTTAACGTGCGGCTTTGCTAAATATTATGCGGGTATCTTTACCGGCTCTTATACGTTATGTGCATCGGCTCTGAGAGTTCGATCACCGGCTCAGTTGCATGCACTGCGCATGTGCACCGGCTCTGAAAGTTCGGCCACCGGCTCAGTTGCATGCACTCCGCATGTGCATCGGCTCGGACACGGTAACTGCACATGCGCGTCACCGGCTCGGAACGCCCAAAAAGTTCAAGATTGGCAGTCGCCTTCTAGTTTTCCTATCGTAGAGCAGCATTTTTGTCTAACTCTTAAATACTTAGAAAAAATACGTAAATTTACAAAAATTTAGTTAAAGTTTAACAATTTAAACATCTTAAAGTGTTTAAATCATCTAGTAATTTTTACGCCCGGTTATTTTTGGGCATTTTCCTAATTTATTATCACTTTAGAAATCGCACATTGTTAATTTTTGAGGTCTGACAGCTTATGTTTTGAATAACGAACAAATTTCTAATTCATCTTTGATCAATTAATGCACCTTTGAATTAAATTGTTGACGAAATAAATTATTTTAACTGTTATACGCTGCGGTCATTTGCATTCAAACTGCGACTCTAGCCTGTGACATTTAAGTCATAGATCAGCAGCTACATCACCTTCAGAAAGACAAGACCTTGAGTCTTAGTCTGAATCACAACACCTACTGAGAACTACGACTTCAGAGATAAATCATCAATTATAGAACTTCAACTACAAATACATAGTCCACCCCAACAGATTATCAGCCTTAGCCCTTAGTCACGTTACCACAACTTTGAGAGATTTCTCCACCCACTCAACAGAAGCCGTCGAGTCACGGCGACGAAATAAACATAGACCCCCGAGAATTTTTCGTCACACTGGTGTGCAGCTAGGCAGGGATCTGAAACTACGTTTCTGAAGCTTTTTCCTGATAATTCATAAAGAAATATTCAGTCAGCCTACATTTTAACTCGATAAACAACACATACCGTCAAGGTCAACTCCGCCCAATTTTGTAAACAAAGGGAGACTACGCGTACTACGGTTGTTACACCTATTGACAGAGTTACTTTTCTTCGCGTGTTTTTGCTTGACTGGTGAAATCTTGGCTAATTCGGGAAAGAAATCTTCAAATACATTAAATATAGGAAGAATAATTTAAATTACAATTTACATAATTTGTAGACTAAGAATATTATGAAGCCATACAGTGCACTTTTCATCACAGCAGAGAGACTGATCGTCTATTTCATTTCTATAATTATATTAAATAGACAAAATTAGATATATATTTTTTTGTTAGATTTGCTGGTACAGTGAGACCTCCTGAATACAGCACAACCCTGAACAACTGAACCCAAAGAGGACTTCAAATATTATTTTTGTTCCAGTAATAAATATACACATATTTAGAAATTTTCAGATTAACTGATACAGTGCAACTCTTCATCTATACGTCTCCCATAATACAGTACAACCTCAAACTACTGAGTTTTTACAGATTTTAATAGATTTTGAGCAGTCCTTCATTGATTATTAGATTTAGACATTGTCAGCAAACCCAGAGATACCATGATGAGTGGAGATCAACCCCCTACTTCAGCACATGACTTAATTGAGTTAAATACAGATAAACCTCAGCAAGATGACCATGATCCGAACCAGCAAAATGAAAATACAACCTACGATAGAAAATCTAGAACGCCACACACTCCTAGGGAAAACGATAGTCTGGATGAGGAAATCTTGGCGACTCCGAGCGGGGAGGTGACCTTTAGACTGCCAAGACAGATACAGACTAACCCGGATAGACGGACCCGGGTAGAACCGCCTGTGTCCGGGGCGGTAATGGAACATAATTACAGTAAGGAAAATGACGAACTTGTACG
Organism: Mercenaria mercenaria; assembly: GCF_021730395.1. Classification (NCBI taxonomy): domain Eukaryota; kingdom Metazoa; phylum Mollusca; class Bivalvia; order Venerida; family Veneridae; genus Mercenaria; species Mercenaria mercenaria. The sequence goes on along the minus strand of NW_026461421.1, from coordinate 22,980 downwards.
CAATCAGTACAGATGTTTGGGGAATGAAGAAATTGGAAGGTGTGGGGCTGAGGGTGTCCTAATGAAGGATACCATTAATGTAGAAAGCCGTGGCCATGGTTATGATAATATGAGAGCCTAGGTTGCAACAAATCCTACCCAAAAAAATCCTTTGGTCCTTGAAAGGTCCCAACCACAGTTTAATTACGAAAAAGCAAGTCTTGAGGGTTCGGGGTGGTCGCATGAGTTTTACACACTACCTGACGGTCAAGTATTTGCGAACCACGGGCAGGTGGCAACGACACCTAGGGTACGACATGCTTCAAGCAGAGATCCTGGGGATAAAGGACAAGATTATTTTACTGATGGTCCAGTACGGATGTCTAGAGATACTGCAGCCGTGTCTATGACACAACCGAGTATAAGTAGACTTAATGATTGCAATTATAACAACCCTAGGTTTTATTCGGACGTCAGGCAATCACATTTAGCAACAGGTGACAAATATGATTCACATGTTTCTATGGCGCCTGGAAACATGGAGGTAGGATACTGTAGTAATAACCAACCTTTAAGACGAAAGATAGTACCAGCTACGTATGATGGTACCACCTCATTTGAAAATTATTGCGACAACTTGAACTTGCAGCCAGAATGAATGGATGGACAAACCTTGATAAACCCATGAATTTAATGATTAACTTGAGAGGCAAGGCCCTTGGGTCATTAAGTGACATTTCAGTAGATGAACAGAATGACTATGATAGAGTGAAGGAGATCATCAGAGAAAAATTTGAACCTAATAACCAGAGTAGCCTGTACAAAGCGCAGCTGCGGAGCAGACGGTAGAAGAAAAATGAGACTATTCAGTATCTCGCATCTAGCATTAAAAAACTTACAAGAAAATCATTCCCAGGAACTACATCTTTAACAGTAGAACAAGAAGCCATCACATATTTCTTACAAGCTTTAGACGATAGTGAGTTGCGATTTTACGTAGAACAATCCAGACCAGATGCTCTACAGAAAGATGTATTAATGACCTTAGAAAGTCAACTATTTCTTCAAGAAAGAAGGAAGAGCATGAGCTTCAGCCGTGGTATTAGAGATAATGACTACCAGCAGGCCTTCCAACATATGAGCATTAACAATATAGAAGATAGACTAGCAAAGATAGAAAACAGCACTCTACAACCTAGTAAGCCAACAAAGAATAAGAGTAAATTGTTTTTTTTTTTTGTTTTTTTTTCATTGCGGTAAGAATGGACATATGCGAAAAGACTGTGACAGCAGAGACAAAAGAGCAGACCTGCCTTATAACAGATATCAAAACACTCGGAATTTCAGTCAATACAGAAATTATCAAAATAGACAGGCACCTAGCCAGAATAGTTACAACTCATACCAAGACAAGCAAACCAGGCTCGGAACCAGGAAAACTTCAAGTGGCTGTAACTGAGGGTCTAGATACAGCACTTAATTTCAAACGACCCACAAACTGTAATGGAATGTATATGACAGTGAAAATTTATGACACAGTATTTGAAGCTTTAGTTGATACCGGCGCAACTTGTACTATTATACACCCAAAAATATATGCAGAATTAGCCCTACTGTATAATTTTTCATTAAAATGTGAAGGTCATTCCAATTTAAAAGCAGCAGATGGTAAACCTATTCCAACAGTGGGTATAATAGAACTAGATATGGTGATTGGTCGATATGAATACAGACCAAAGGTGATTATTGCAGATGTTGAAGTACCTATGGTGATAGGATTAGATTTTCTACATGAAAACAAAGCTCAGATAGACATTATTGGTCTCTCTATTCTGTGACAGGGAGAAAAAGTAGTCTGCCAATTAAAGAACAAAGCACCTTTAGTGTACAAAATACAATTAGCACAAGATACGACGATACCTCCTGACAGCGAGCTAATTGTAAAATGTACAGTCAGCCATTTGATTTCAATACAGGTATGATAGAAACATCAAGTGACGTGTGGCAAAAACAAGGTGTTCTAGTGGATAAAGCCTTAGTTAACCTAAATAACGACTTCATACCAGTAAGAGTGATGAACATAACAGACAGTGAAGAAGGTCTAGCCTCGTAGTATATCAACAGTGAGCCAGCAACTGCAAATACCAACCTCATCAACAACCATATCACAAAGCTACACACCTTCTATTTCTACATCAACACATCCTATTAAGCGATCTACAGTGGTCCAGCCACAAACTCCTGTACAAGACAACATAGCATCTCCACCGGATTTTGGTATCCTATTAGAGGAAGATGCCGACACACCATTTGACTGGGGTCTGCCAACATACAGCACTTCAGTCGATAGCATAAAACCATTTGAAGGGCCAATGATTGCCACATCATACACAGATACAACAATTATTACAGATACAGCAACATATTCTTCAAGTTCAACATACGCCGACAATCTGCCTTCTAAGGATGGCACTGACAGTACATCTCTTACAACAGCAATAGACAGGAAATAGAAGAGCTTTTACATGACATAAATCAACAACAAAAAGAACAGAAACAACAACAACAACAACAAGAAAACGAAGGACAACAACAAAAAGAACAACAAAAACAAGAACAATAACAACAAAACGAAGGACAACAACAAAAAGAACAACATCCACAAGACAAACTATCACGTAAAGACGATCACCAAATTGAACAGCAAACATCACTACAAACAACACAAAATACATGTACGGATGATTACAGGTTGATAAAGGTTAAGGACATACCAGTAATAGGAGATTTAAACAAGGAAATAATGCATGACCCAAGAAAATATCTTAAGGTAGCCCCGTCAGCTTATATCAACACACCAAATGCACAGTTAATCAAAACTCATCGTATCAATGCACTACAATTAGGAGTAGATAAAGCAAAGCTCAACTTACTTACTTACAAAGACAGCACCGTAATAAAAAATAAACAGTTCGTTTAGTGTCTGGAGACCAGTACACACTAGAAACATTTGTAACTCCAAAACCTATAGAGTATTACTTGAGACCAAGGTCGACCCAAACAAATGAACCATGCTGTAAACACTGTGGAAGAAACCCATTTGTGAGTGATGAAGATGATTTTGATTACTGGTACTAATTGAGAAAACATAACAGAAAAGTAACTTTAACAGAAAACTGGGAACTGTGAACAAAATACGAGGTAGTGTGAAAACAGAAAAATAAGTAACTATGAACATATTTATATTGCGTGATTGTAAAACGCGGAACTTGTGAACTGTGAAAACAAGAGACTTTGAAAACGAAACTGTAAGTAACAGTGAATATATGTAACGAGTAATTGTAACTTATGAACTGTGAAAACAGAAAAATAAGTAACTATGAACATATTTATATTGCGTGATTGTAAAACGCGGAACTTGTGAACTGTGAAAACAAGAGACTGTGAAAACGAAACGTTAAGTAACAGTGAATATATGTAACAAGTGATTGTAACTTATGAACTGTGAAAACAGAAAAATAAGTAACTGTGAACATATACATATATAAGAAGTGATTATAAGACATGGAACTTCTGAATTTAAGACAAGAGACTGAGGAAACTGTGAAATGAACAGAATATGATTTTAAATATGAAATTATTTCATTGAAATTAAAGTGTTCTATGTAATTGTTATATTGTCATTCAGGTATTTACATACTTTAATGTCTGTTGTTTTTTTTTTTTTGTTGTTGGTTTTTTTTGTGCATCAATTTGAAAGATTAAGGGATTGGTGATCCTGTCCGCATTTGCTTATGTTAATATGAAATATTAACTTTACTAAGTAGTAAATGTGTTTTACATAGTTAAAGAGATCTGTTAACTGAAAGGTTGTAATTGGGTAGACATAGATTCACACTTACTTCCAGTTCGCGGACGATCTCATTTTTTTGGGGATGGGGGAGTAGTGTGACGTCTGTGGGTACACACTTACACGTTTTCGTAGTTTCATGGCAAATATTCATGCCTGATATATAAGCATTGTAGGATGTCTTACAGAAATACTGACATCTTATTTTGACTAATACATGTATAATGTTTACGGTTATTTTTAGCTACCAGACCGGATTTATTACCATCTATTTTGTCTTTATGAATCTTCAGACCTCGCGTTCAGTATTACCTAAAGTAAGTATTCATTATTCCTTTCTGTTCTAGACCGCTTATAGTGACTGTCATCGCGTGGAATGATTTATTTTCGCTTATTTGTTCTCGTACACAAACGTCAACTTTCCATTTCTCTTATGTCTTTATCTGCGCATGCGTCGATTGATTATCGATGTCAGTTTAACGTGCGGCTTTGCTAAATATTATGCGGGTATATTTACCGGCTCTTATACGTTACTGCGCATGTGCATCGGCTCTGAGAATTTGATCACCGGCTTAGTTGCATGCACTGCGCATGTGCACCGGCTCTGGAAGTTCGGCCACCGGCTCAGTTGCATGCACTGCGCATTTGCATCGGCTCGGACACGGTAACTGCACATGCGCGTCACCGGCTCGGAACGCCCAAACAGTTCTTGGCAGTCGCCTTCTAGTTTTCCTATCGTAGAGCAGCATTTTTGTCTAACTCTTAAATACTTAGAAAAATTACGTAAATTTACAGAAATTTACGTAAAGTTTAACAATTTAAACATCTTAAAGTGTTTAAATCATCTAGTAATTTTTTACGCCCGGTTATTTTTGGGCATTTTCCAAATTTATTGTCACTTTAGAAATCGGAAGGACTTTGTTAATTTTTGAGGTCTGACAGCTTATGTTTTGAATAACAAACATATCTCTAATTCATCTTTGATCAATTAATGCACCTTTGAATTAAATTGTTGACGAAATAAATTATTTTAACTGTTATACGGTGCAGTCATTTGCATTTATACTGCGACTCTAGCCTGTGACATTTTAGTCATAGATCAGCAGCTACATCACCTTCAGAAAGACAAGACCTTGAGTCTTAGTCTGAATCACAACACCTACTGAGAACTACGACTTCAGAGATAAATCATCAATTATAGAACTTCAATTACAAATATAACTTATAGTCCACCGCAATAGATTATCAGCCTTAGCCCTTAGTCACGTTACCACAACTTTGAGAGATTTCTCCACCCACTCAACAGAAGCCGTCGAGTCACGGCGACGAAATAAACATAGACCCCCGAGAATTTTTCGTCACACTGGTGTGCAGCTAGGCAGGGATCTGACCCTACGTTTCTGAAGCTTTTTCCTGATAATTCATAAAGAAATATTCAGTCAGCCTACTTGAATCGTCCTACATTTTAACTCGATAAACAACACATACCGTCAAGGTCAACTCCGCCCAATTTTGTAAACAAAGGGAGACTACGCGTACTACGGTAGTTACACCTATTGACAGAGTTACTTTTCTTCGCGTGTTTTTGCTTGACTGGTGAAATCTTGGCTAATTCGGGAAAGAAATCTTCAAATACATTAAATATTGAAGAATAATTTAAATACAGTAAGTTAAGTAACAGTGAATATATGTTACAAGTGATTGTAACTTATGAACTGTGAAAACAGAAAAATAAGTAACTGTGAATATATACATATATAAGAAGTGATTATAAGACATGGAACTTCTGAATTTAAGACAAGAGACTGAGGAAACTGTGAAATGAACAGAATATGATTTTAAATATGAAATTATTTCATTGAAATTAAAGTGTTCTATGTAATTGTTATATTGTCATTCAGGTATTTACATATTTTAATGGTTGTTGATTTTTTTGTTGTTGTTTTATTTGTGCATCAATTTGAAAGATTAAGGGATTGGTGATCCTGTCCGCATTTACTTATGTTAATATGAAATATTAACTTTACTAAGTAGTAAATGTGTTTTACATAGTTAAAGAGATCTGTTAACTGAAAGGTTGTAATTGGGTAGACATAGATTCACACTTACTTCCAGTTCGCGGAAGATCTCATTTTTTGGGGGAGGGAGTAGTGTGACGTCTGTGGGTACACACACGTTTTCGTAGTTTCATGGCAAATATTCATGCCTGATATATAAGCGTTGTAGGATGTCTTACAGAAACATAGGCCCCATCTAACGGTATCCTTATGGTATAGCATTATATAGTAAGAAAAGAAAAGGTAGGACACTTCCGAAACACCAAATCTGATTTGAAGCTAATATAGAACGTACGGTTCAAACGATACACTTAATTAATTGATATTATTGTAATAAACCTACGGCATAAGTTTAACCTTTATCACTACAGTATTTTTAAAGAAATAAGCGATTTTCCACGAACTTCAGATTTCTACATCTTCCCTGCTTGTATACATCCGGTTTGCAACGGAGTGAATTTGTGGTCCCTATTGCGGTGGTCAAAAATAAACCTTCGGTATCGAAGGTATAAAATTTCGTGAAAATAAATCGAAAAATTTATATTCTGTACCGGCTTGGCCCGATGTAATAATGTTGTGGTCACGCTTAGCAGCGCTCCTTAGTTGTTCTAACTGAATTGACATTTTTGTTTATTATTGTTTGTCGCTATTTTTTCATTCAGTTCTATTGAAGTAATGATGATGAAGGTATATAGCCGAGGTATATCGATTTTCCCGGTATCTGTCAAACTATACCTATTAACCAATGAAATCGCAGAGGATATTCGCACCGTAGATCCGGAAACAGCGGAGCAAAGCAAATGTTGGACTCGATTCAAAATGTAAAACATCGATTTTATAGCTATAATAGGACTTATTTGAACATTTTTTGTGGTAAATTTGTTAAAATTAATATTTCCAACTAACGTTTAAATTTTATTCTATTGAAATCGATCATATATTAATGAACAAGAGAATATGGGTATTCGGAAGTGTCCTACCTTTTCTTTTTTCTTACTATATAAATGCTATACCATAAGGATGCGTTAGATGGGGCCTGTGTACAGAAATACTGACATCTTATTTTGACTAATACATGTATAATGTTTACGATTATTTTTAGCAACCATACCGGATTTGTTACCATCTATTTTGTATTTATGAATCTTCAGACCTCGCGTTCAGTATTACCTAAAGTAAGTATTCATTATTCCTTTCTGTTCTAGACCGCTTATAGTGACTGTCATCGCGTGGAATGATTTATTTTCGCTTATTTGTTCTCGTACACAAACGTCAACTTTCCATTTCTCACATGTCTTTATCTGCGCATGCGTCGATTGATTATCGATGTCAGTTTAACGTGCGGCTTTGCTAAATATTATGCGGGTATATTTACCGGCTCTTATACGTTACTGCGCATGTGCATCGGCTCTGAGAGTTTGATCACCGGCTTAGTTGCATGCACTGCGCATGTGCACCGGCTCTGGAAGTTCGGCCACCGGCTCAGTTGCATGCACTGCGCATTTGCATCGGCTCGGACACGGTAACTGCACATGCACGTCACCGGCTCGGAACGCCCAAAACAGTTCTTGGCAGTCGCCTTCTAGTTTTCCTATCGTAGAGCAGCATTTTTGTCTAACTCTTAAATACAGAAATTTAGGTAAAGTTGAACAATTTAAACATCTTAAAGTGTTTAAATCATCTAGTAAATTTTTACGCCCGGTTATTTTTGGGCATTTTCCTAATTTATTGTCACTTTAGAAATCGCAAGGACTTTGTTAATTTTTGAGGTCTGACAGCTTATGTTTTGAATAACAAACATATCTCTAATTCATCTTTGATCAATTAATGCACCTTTGAATTAAATTGTTGATGAAATAAATTATTTAAACTGTTATACGGCGTAATCATTTGCGTTCAAACTGCGACTCTAGCCTGTGACATTTTAGTCATAGATCAGCAGCTACATCACCTTCAGAAAAACAAGACCTTGAGTCTTAGTCTGAATCACAACACCTACTGAGAACTACGACTTCAGAGATAGATCATCAATTATAGAACTTCAATTACAAATATATAGTCCACCCCAATAGATTATCGGCCTTAGCCCTTAGTCACGTTACCACAACTTTGAGAGATTTCTCCACCCACTCAACAGAAGCCGTCGAGTCACGGCGACGAAATAAACATAGACCCCCACACTGGTGTGCAGCTAGGCATAGATACATATGTAATAAAAAGGTTATTATCTTTGCATCGGGAAATATGCACTCGTTCTTTAGCGGAATATTTCCGCTGCAGAACTCGTGCATATGTACCGATACAAAGTTAAGAATTCATAGTCGTCTTGGGTTAACAACTATTCGCTAGATCAATTCATAGAAAAACCAAGTTACATTGTCTGCATTATCTATATGATATTTTATCAGCCTATTTGTATCTATAAAGTTAAGGTCAAGTTTGAAACTGAATTATATGAGATAAAAATCTAGATCAATAGGTCAAATAATAGAAAATTTCGTTTACACTTTCGAAGCCATATTTTCTTACTGGTCTTCATAATTTGTCTATGAAATCTTAGCTATAATTGAAGGTAAGTATTTAGGTAAAATCATAAAAGAAACCTTGTTAGCACTGTAGGACACACATTCTATGTTATCTTCATAAAACTTTGTTGGATTCATGTTTGTGAAACCAGCTTATCTGAAGTAAAAAAAACACCTACGTCACTAGGTCACTAGAAAAATGTTGTTAACACTATAAAGACCACATGTTCTACTTTGTATTATCAGATGTATTGCCCCTTATTTGATTTATGTCATCGTTTTGTTGACATCTCTATGTCATACTGTATGAGTTTGAGATAATATTACATACAGCTGTAAGCATTGACTCGAGTATGGTTTCAGCTTATCTTATCAGTATCAACACTGCAACATAATAGTAATTGCCCTGAATTGTTCATAAGCTGCAATTTTTGTCACAGCTAATGAATTTCCGTGACGTTGTTTTTGCAGGGAATACCAATTCATTTAACACTCGGCTCTTCTTAGAAGTTGCTAAAACAAATTTGCAGGATAGCAGCTATGCGTCAAAGTATTGTTAACTCACTGGCCACTTTTGTGAAGCAGTGGTATGTAGCCGAGCATAACGTTCTATTCGACTGGTACTGTGATGTCACAGAGTGCTACACAAAACTTCACGAGCGAAATCCTTTGTTAAGATAAACCGCATGATGAAACAACATGGCGGCTGAAACAGATTCGCAAAAGGGTAAATTGTACTTCAAGCCTTATTTAGAAGTTGTTGCATTTAATTGCACGTAATTGTCCCAAGGATGCTTGAAACAATACTCGCGACAGCCTGTATTGCACAAATAGATTTCATTTTCTTTTATTTCGGACAAACATACGATTTTTACGTTCAGAATTATTATTCGTGCCTAGACAATTTTGGATATACTGTACAGTTTCGCACCTCCGCACATTCGTTACATTGCAAGATTGCCTTTTGATACTGATGTTTCTCGATTAAATTAATAATTAACAAAATAGAAATTCTATTTTCAGACATTGACAGCTTATAACATTGAGATATGATGATGGGAAGGTAATGACTGCGCGTCTTAATGCACCAACTGTGGCAAGATTGGAAAGAGTAGGTAACTAATTTTTGAACAGTATTTAAAGATTGCAAGTGGTAGAAATATATATTTATTTAAACTGTCTGCCAGCCCCTTTCTTGAAACATTATTATCAGCTTTTCTCATTGGTCGTAGACTAACAGTGATTGTGGATGGTGATTGTTTTTTGGAAGTGCATGTTACCTATGGTGTGCCCCAGGAATCAGTACTGGGTCCCCTTTGTTGCCTTCGCTTTATCAGCCACCTACCTTCCTCTGTGTTAAAGCCTCACTTCAGATTATTTGCGGTTGACACTGTTGTGTATCTCGCCATCAGCTCCCTCTCAGACCCTTTAACACTTCTAGAAGTTTTAAAGTTCAATCCACCAAAGTGCCAAGTCATTCAAATATAATAAACCGCCTCGATAGCCTAGTGGTAGAGCGTCCGCTTCGAGTGCGGGAGGTCGTGGGTTCGATTCCTGGCCGCGTCATACCAAAGACGTGAAAAATGGTACCAGTAGCACTCTTGCTTGGCGCTCAGCATTAAAAGGGAAACTGGCTTCTTCTCTCATACCCTCGTGGCGATGGATTCCATTGGGAATGAGGTGATTAAAATAAGTTGTAGAACTTCACAATCGACCTAAAATAAATTATGTATATTAAGCTAAATATAATAAAAAAGCTGTGATTAAGATTTAACACCAACACCTACTCTATGGCCAAATCCTAGAATCTATTTACTAACAATCCGACAAGCACTTATGTCCTGCCTTTAACACTCACAGGAGGGGTTGACAGATTCCAGAGAGAGAGAGAAAGCGAGCGAGAGAGTTCTATCAAACTAAAAGATATGTCACTGTCGGCATGTAAATGAACTATTAAAGATCATTTTAGATGTGAGCTTACAAGCAATGGTATCTCAGTCTGGGTTGATAAGCACGAAAATCCAAAAGTAGGAAACTAAGAAGTTCATTCCGATTTCCCTATGAGGAGTGGTTATCTTTAAAATATATACATATTTTTTGAAAATAGCACTACTCTTAAAGGTGGTCAATCACATTTAAACAACATTTAATGACATTTTTTACTTTTTGTATATTCTGGTAGAGAATTATTTAAGGAACAAAAAGACCGATTACATAGAGTTAGATTCCTATTTGAAATGTATATTTTATTATTTTTATAAAATTTTGTAATTACTCCCCTTTAATATGAAAGTATATAAAAAGCTGGGTATTTCTTTTTTATTCGATACAATGTCTGGTTTTACATTTGCATTTGATAGACATATCAACTATTGAACAATCTGAACCAAAATGCAAGTTTAAAAGCTGTGTGTGGCTTCTGAATTCATTTATTTCCAATCTATCTTGGTTGCGCAACCAAGATAGGCAAAGGGAGGTAATAATAATTTTTCAAACTTGCGTTTCTAATGAATTCCATCTAAATACATAATTTTTAATGCAAATATTTAACAAATATATTACAATATGTCTAATATTGAAACATTTCCTTAGGCAAAGTATGTTTATCAAATTTATACTTATGATAAAATAACTCTATCTTGGTTGGGCAACCAGGATAGGAAAATGAAATTTTAAAAATACCTCCAGTGAAAATCTAATTTGTATTAAGTGTTAAGTGAACGTAAATGAGTGTAAATGATCAGATGCTAAAGTTTCGAACAAATCCGTTACATGGCCAAAATCTGATTATCCACCTTTAAATGAGAACTTCAAAGGTGGTAACTAGATCTATCATGAAAGATATCACTGAACAATTTATAGTCTATTGCTTTCTCTTTATTTTTATATTTTCACTAAATTAAACTGTTTACTTGAAGTCACTTGATAAAATGTTCAGTATTTCTGTATTTCACTCATTAAAATATTTCAGATTATGCACTGAGGGAAGTTATCAGAAGAAATGTAGAGAAAGTGCGTGGTCAAGGTCACACCACACATAGAAAGTTTCCTATTAGTACATGTAAAGAATAAGTATGTAATGAAACAATAGAGACTTCGGTTATAGTATAAATGAGAGTTTGTTTTACACAAAAGTCTGCCAGGAGAATCATTTAGCAAAACAAATGACTTGAATGCAAAGACAATACTTGAAGAGGGCAAATATTTGAAATAAAAGACATTTTCAAAAGCATTCTTCTCTTTGATTTTAGAATTTGCTAGTCATGATTCAATAGGTTATATTTTTTTTAGATTTGAAGACCAAAGGGAGTGAGCCAACACATGAAGATATTCAAAGGACAGTAAACCAGGATGGCTGTTAATCAAAAGACCGAGATGAGTGATTCAGCTTGAAGAATTACCCCGAAGAGGTGGTGTAGGTCATTGAGTGTGCTTTGCATATTTTCTTAAGCACCTTCCCGTTTCATAGTCTAGATATAACACGTAAGTACTGAGCACTCCTTTTCACCTTTACTTTCACCAGCTCCAGCAAGATTATCTTTTTTTGTAGTTACAAATAACACATTGATATCAAGATGGAATTGTCACCAAAAGATTTGTTTTTGGTCAGCTTGTCCTTTGTACAATTTTCAGAACCTGATTTGACATATACAGACTGACAGCAGCTCTTACCTTAACCTTTTGACAAACCAACATTACATGTAGATCTTCGTTACATTGTTACTCAGATGAGGGATATAGGGCCATCATGGCCCTCTTGTTTTAGTTGTTTTTTTTAGTTCGGGACTCAGAGGTCAAAGATAAACACCCCAGTCCATAGACTATATTTGAAATCACATATTTATTGTTGTTTACAGTGCAATTGAGGAATCTCAAAAAAGGCAGTGCAGATAAGTGTCATACAACTTCTGGTCTAGAGAAGCTACACTGCTCTTGATATCTTTATATAAGGAGCATGAGAACGATTTAGGAGACCCAACTAAAGCTAAAAAAATATTTGGTTTGAAATTACTGAAAGTATGAAAAAGAAAAAATGTCAATTTCACCCCGAACAAAGTTTAATATAAGTGGAGGAACCTTGTATAATCTCACAAAGATTTGCTCCAAAACAAAAAAGAAACTGGGCAGAAAAGGCAATGTTTTTTTAGAGAAATGGAAGAAATCCTAGGTAAAAAAAAACATGGCATTCACCCACCTATTACATCAGGATCTTTGGGAGATTTGCAAACGACAGAGGGAAGTAGTAAAAAATGAAGTTTAGCACATGGATCAGTCCATCTAAGAAAAACAACAAGGTAAACGTCCAGCAAAGATATCATGACATATGCAAGCTTCAGATAGTAATGAATGCCATTTTTAATTTTGCATAGTTCCTAAATTATTGTGCTGCCCTTCGAAGAAGGAGGCGTATACTGTTTTGCAGTCGGTATGTAGACCAATCGGTTTCCGGATGATAACTCAAGAACGCTTATGTCTAGGATCATGAAAGGTGATAGGGAGGTTGGTCATGACAAGCAAATGAATCCTTTTGATTTTGAAGTCAGGAGGTCAAAGGTTAAGGTCACAGAGACCTGGAACAGTTAAACGGTTTCCGGATGAAAACCCAAGAACGCTTGGGCCTTGGATCATGAAAGTGGAAGGGGAGGTTGGTCATGACCTATTGATTTTGAAGTCAGTAGGTCAAAGGCCATGGTCACAGTGACCCGGAACAGTTTAAAAGTTTCCGGAAGATAACATAAGAACGCTTGGGTCTAGTATCATGAATGTTGATAGAGAGGTTGGTCATGACCAGCTGATGACCCCTATTGATTTTGAAATCAGTTGGTCATTGGTCAATGTCACAGTAACCCGGAACAGTTTCTAGACGATAACTTGAGAACACTTGGGTTTAGTATCATGAAACTTTATAGGGATGTTGATCATGATCAGTAGATGACCCCTATTGATTTTGAGGTCAAAGGTCAAGAAAACAGTGACCGGAACAGTTAAACAGTTTCCGGATCTTAATTTGAGAACGATTGGGCCTTAAGATCACGAATCTCAATAGAGAAGTTGATCTTGACCAGCAGATGACCCCTATTGATTCTGAGGTCTGTAGGTCAAAGATCAATGTCGCATTGACCAAGAACAGTGGAACTGTTTTGCCAAATGACTAGATAATGCTTCAGTCTAAGATCACATTTGCTTCGGAGTTTACTTATGACTTGTAAATTACCAATAATTATTGATTTGAGGTCAGCATGGCAATCGTCCAGTGCACAGTGACCAAATAATGTCTGTTCCTGATGCAATTACTGAATGCTGCAAGGGGCGGGTGTGTGTGTGTGGGGGAAGGGGGGGGGGGGTGGAGAGGTGCTGGCTGGGCATTTGATGTTCTACTAGCTTTCTTTTTGATGTTGTCAATATCTGGTAAACAGATAGTGTGAGATCGTTTCTTCTTTTTAAGTTTGATCATCTCCAGTTGAAGGGGAAGTAATATCACCCATAAGACAAGATCTCATTTTGTTTTTCTTTGTGTTTTAGGCTATGATATGGTCTCTTACTTTTATACCTTCTTATATTATCTTGGTGATTTTTGTGTCAACTTTTCATGTTTCATGATACTATGTCAATTAGCCGGTCGAAGGAAAATGTATATAAGTTTGTTTCTTCTGTTTCAAGGTCACATCTCAAGATCAGATGTCCAGATATTTGTTTAATTTCTGACATTTCATTAAAGACCCATTGTCACTTAAGATGTAAATATTACATAAGCTCTTTTCATAAATTTGTCACATCTGGTGATATTTCAAATTGTTATTGTTTTGATAAAAAGCGGTGACTTAGTCACACCACCACTCTTTCAGTTCTGTTACATTCATGTACTTGTTATTCCTGTTTCAAATAGAAACAATAAAATTCCAACCTTAAATCCAGGTATTTTGTTGTTACTAGTATAGTGAATGTAAGCAGGTTCTGTTAAACAAATGGAAATATGGAATAAATTGCATCAGTTCTACTTATATTTTTAGCTTGTGCTCAGAGTGAGCTATTGTGACCGGTCATTGTCCGGCGTCGTGCGGTGTGATTCGTCCGTCTTGCGTCGTCCGTCAACATTTGCCTTGTTAACACTCTAGAGGCAACAGTTGTGATTAAATCTTTCTGAAACTTTGTCGGAATGTTTGTCTTGATGATCTCTAGATCAAGTTTGAATCTGAGTTATTCGGGATTAAAAACTAGGTCAACAAGTCAAATCAAAGGAAAAGCTTGTTAACATTCTGGAGGCGACATTTACATCTTTATCTTTATAAAAAACTTGTCAGAATGTATAAATCCTGGTCATACGGGTCAAACACTAGGTCACCAGGTCAAATAAAAGGAAAAGCTTCTTAACACTCTATAGAGAACACAGTTTATGTTTGAAATTCATTAGAGTTGTCGGAGTATTTGTCTTGATAACCTCTAGGTTAAGTTTGAATCTGGGTTATGTGGGGTTAAAAATTCGGTCATTAGCTCAAAAATAAGGAAAAGCTTCTTTACATTGTAGAGGCCACATTTATGACCCTATCTTCATGCAACTTAGTCAGAATGTTAATCTTGATGATTCCTAGGCCAAGTTTGAAACAGAGTGATTTGGATTCAAAAGCTAGGTCACTCGCTCAAATCAAAGGAAACGCTTGTTAACATTGTAGGGGCCGCATTTATGATCCTACCTTTTTGAAACTTGGTCAGAATGTTTGTCTTGATGATTTTAAGGCCAAATACGAATTTCGTTCACGCAGGGTCAAAAACTAGGTCATATGCTCAGATCACACGAAAAGCATATTAACACTCTAGAGGCCACATTTATAATCCTATATGTATGCAATTTGGTCAAAAAGTTTATCTTTATGATCTCTGCACCATGTTCGAATCTGGGTTATGTGTAGTCAAAAACTGGGTCAATCGGTCAAATGAAAGGAAAAGCCTTTTAACACTCTAGAGGCTGTAGGCCCAGTTATTCAGGTGAGCGATCCAGGGTCATCATGACCCTCTTGTTTATCAACTTAAAACATTTGAGTTTCTTTCTTCAAGAAACTATGCAGTGAAATTACACCGTCATCAATGTTGTGAAGGAAAAGTTCGGTTAAGGCTACAAGTCGCCCTTTCCACCAACAGTCTTGCCTTTACTGTATTATGGTTGAGATGGCTGACTTCAAGTCACTGAAACTCGTCAACAAAAATCATGGGTTCAAGCTCAGCTTGTGGCCATGTCTGTTTGTAGGAAAATTCTCAGCTTTTTTATGGAAGATTACTGGTGCTTTCTTTGAAAAATGCTTTGGTAAGCTGCCTACGTCACAAAACTGGAATGTTCTTGGCCACAAACACTGAACTTCAAAGAAATCAAAATCCAGTTATTTGTCCGATTTCTGTCAATCTTCCTTTGAACCTGAGTGACCCACTCAATTAGTTATATATAATACCTAAAGGTATTGGTTTGAAACTCAGTGTATTTTAGCCCACCATCACGGAATGGCTGATCAAACTGTGTCTGTGGTCCGTCCATCTGTTAACAAAACTTGTACCGACTACTTGTCAAAAAATACTTTGCAGAATTTGATGAAACTTGGCCATTTTGTTCCCCTTGTACCCTAGTTGATCCTAACTGAGAATGTGTTAGAACGGTATATTAGGTCAAGAGTTATTGCCCTTTTAATAAAGATTATAAGAATTTCTTGTTCCGACTGCTGGTCAGAAACTAAAGAATGGATTTCAGCTCGTTCACCAAGACCCCTTGTTGATCCTTAGTAAAAAAATATCCAATTAGTTCATTAATTTAAGAGTAATGGCCCTTGATTTGTAAAATAGCTTAAATTTTCATCTTTTTGGATCTGACAGTTTCATATATATAGGTAAAATATCACCAATATTGGTCAGATTATTCATAGATGTATGGCGGTATTTTCCTGCGGAAACCGGCCCTAGTTAATGATTAATGCACAGGTTATGGGCTTTTAAATAGGGTGTCCGTCTGAGTCAGAATATAGGAACACCACATTTTCACCTTGTGGACACTGTCTAGGTCACATTTTAGGTCCAGTCATCATGAAACTTTGTCAGAATATTTGTCTTGATAAATTCTAATAAAGCTCGAAACTTGTTTACATGAATTCAAAAACTAGGTCGCCAGCTCAAAAAATGTGAAAAACTTTTTTTGCTCTGGTGACCTCATTTTTTACTGGATTTTTATGACATTTGGTGTGCAGGTTGATTTAAGTAAGTTCTTGGATTAGAATCTGGGTCATCTGTTGTCGAAAATGAGGTCGCCGGGTCAGCTCATAGGGACCGCTTTTTCACTTTTTGCATACTGTAGAGGTCACATTTTAGGTCCACTCATCATGAATCTCCATAATGTTTGTCTTGATAAATTTCAAATCAAGTTCGAAACTGGGTCACTTGGGGTCATAACTAGGTTACCATCTCAAAAAATGTGAAAATCTATTTTCGCTCTGGTGACCTCAATTTTGATTTGATCTTTAGGACATTTGGTATACAAACTGAGTAATAAACTAGAACAAATAAAATATTTAGAATTTCTTTTTCAAATAGCACATTAACAATAAAAATATCTGAAAAGAATACATTTAAAAAAAGAATAATATATTTTTTCACTTCCGGCAGACGTCCGTTCGATTGGGATTTTCTTCTAAGCTTTTCTAAAGCTTCTCGGAAGCTATTCTCTTGGGCCCAAACGAATGGAGCAGTTGACAAACAAGCCTACCGCGTGAGGTTCTCGCAAAAATGGTAAGATACTAATTTGACAGCTTTCACCAGGTTCGGACTTGGAGCCAAGATATCAGTTACAATTATTGCAGTGGTAGCTTTTGAACATTTTTAAATGAAATTCAGTAACTAGGATATGCTTGGGCCTACAGTTCTCGGATTGGCGGAGATTGGTCATAACCTGAAGATGACGTATTGATTTTGAGGTCATTAGGTCATGGCCACTGTAACCTGGACCAGGAAAGCAGTTTCCAGACTATAACCCAAGAAAGCTTGGGCCTAGGATTTCAAAACTTGATACAGAATGATGTCACAGTGAATAATAAGATTGAAATCTAAATTAGAATTAAAGAATTTCTCTCTTCTCGATAAAATCCACTTAAATTTGTTTCAGAAATTCTCTGGCTTGAACAAAATTATTTTAGAAGCTGGGAGAAAAGAAGAGCCAACAATATTTAAATCTTATGTATTATCTTTCATGATGGGTACTGTTATCATTACATTGGGTACTTCGAGCACATCAAATACAGGTTACATATTTATTTCTTGTATAGTCGACATCACTAATCTCGCGTCATCACTAATTTCGCGGTATTTGTGTTGCGCCACCTACGTGGTGTTAACATGCCAAAGTTCGTGACCTATTTTACGCATGTTAGCGAAAAACGTTCTTACCTGCAGTTACCTTGCTAAATATCTGTCAATATTTATTAAAAGCGTATATTTCGCATATCTATTGCAAAAATCAAAAAAAAAATCCATTAATTAAGCAAATATTTGCAATGTTTACAAGTTTGTCTACCAGCCGTTCGACATTTGTCCTCATTAATTATGCAAATTAAGTACCGCCCATAGGTTAGAGAACACGAGATATTACGTAACATCCCCCAGCTAGACACAAATGAATGAAATATCAGTATTAGGCGAAACATAAAAACGTCTAAACTCGACAGATTTTAAGGGGGAGGAGGGATAGGGGCTCCGGGACCATCTCCTCAAAATACACACATGATACTTAGCAGTTAATTGGAACATGTTAGATAAGTATCACATAGAAAATATTCAGTAATAGTACAATTCTTAGGTTCCGATACATTATGACCACGCCCGCGACCTTGTAGTTGAATTGCAAAATATCTGCTGTGTCCACTGCCCAGAGGAGAATATTTTCGATAGTGCCAATGTAAACAGACAATATAAAACATTTCAGTTGGCGTTTAATGACTTTTGAGTGTTCCTGTTAGTTTGACTTAGATAGCTTTTCAATGTGTGAATAATATTTAGTGTTTTTTAACCTATGATAGTTTGATTGCCGCAACTGTTGACTGACCTATACCGCGAAATTAGTGATGTGACGTCACATAATGACAATAGCTGACTATTGTTGTTCGAAGTACACTTAGATGTTTCTTGAATGAAATCTGATTCATTTTCACACAGTAATTGATGCATATGACATGAAATATTGTGGTAAAGACAAGAAATACTCTGTTGTGTTGTTTGTAGGGATAATACACGTCACAGTTTTTTCGGTCTCGGTCTCCAACATATCCCAAGGGCTTCTGCAGACGTTAATACACAAAACAAACCTGTATTGTCGCTATTCTTGCATAAAAAGCATTACACGACAACTAAATACGTTGTTTTCGTATGTGATGACTTTACGATTCCGGTACATTTTTTAATTACCATTCTGTTGTTCTTGGAAACGGTAAACATGTTTTAAATATCCATAACCAGGGCCCAGAAATAAACAACACCCCCAAAAGCATGTAATGAAGGTTTTTAACCGATTTTTTTATCTGTCATTATTACAAACATAAAAATACCCATATTTTTGCATACCACTTAAAAATTATGTAAACTGGAACACAGTTTCAAAAGTAATAACTTTACAATCGAATTATTTTGAGTACGAACACATTTAGAGTACGGATGATTACGAACGTAGTGACAAGCTTTCAAATGTTTTATCTAAATTCTTCGCGATATTAGGTAAAAGCATTCCGACTGATACGTACAAAATCACTAAAATGATTCATAAAAACAAACAATTGCACAAGTTACACGCAATTCTTGTACATTCACGATTATCAACAAAAAATGAATCGACTCCGACTTCTAAAAGGGATGTAAACAAGGGGTGGAGCGAGTGCGTACATTTTTAGGGTAGCGCGTTTGGGTTGGTAACCGATTTACTTTGGATAAGATTGCATCTTTTATGCTACAAGAAGGGACAATTATGGAAGAATCAAGACGCATATACCAGATGTCAACCTGCGCAGAAATACATATAATATTATATCCCTGACAAAGCATTTCAAAAATAAAAATCATGTATTAGCAGCACGTGAATTGCCTTGTTTGCACACGATTTTTCTCCCGTTAATACATGGGCGGATCCAGTAAAAAAAGTAGTTTTTATGCAAGAATCTTGTTTAATGTCGTTACGCCGAATGTCAAGTACCGCGACAATACAGATGGACGGTATACAACAACAATAAAGCGTACATGTATTGCATTCATGGCTTAAATCCTGTTCAACTTTGATCAAACGCATTCTGTTCAACTCAACTATGATCAAACGCATTCTGTTCAACTCAACTATGATCAAACGCATTCTCATTCGTGACATACTTTGCTATATAGATAAGCACAACATATCAATATTTAGATATTTGGTAAACACACGTGTTATACTAACTGGCTATATATGACTTTCCTGTAATTGAAATGCTACAAAGTACTAAAAATATATGTAGATATAGTCGTTTATTCGAAATAAAGAAGGAAATTAATAAAAATCTAGCATCATGCATCGTTCTGAAATCCACCAAATCCGATAAAAGGTGTTCCGTTAATATTCTTTCCGTAGTTTTCATTGCACCAGACGGTATCCAGGCGTTATCTTGGAATTCTACCATGAGCAAAATCATAGATCTTATCGTATGTAGCCGGCGATCTTGTACCTGTTTGTGACAAAAGACCGCCGTTTAATACGTCTTAATACCCGCCATGTTTTCCAACTGGATATGTAAAGTATGTATACATGCTGAATAAAAGAAAATATTATGATGTATATACTATAACTCTTCCCTATCTGTCATATTATTTTGTAAGAGTAACTTCCCTTATACAGTCACGACCCGTTTGATAACCAAATTCATTTTCAGGGCACCAGATTTTCTAAAGGTATCCAGGAATGGTCGTTTACGATATCTTTTAAGCGCTGTATATCTTTTCAAACGTTTTTATTACATGACTGTATTCTATTGTTTCTCTCACTGGCTGAAAACGGTTTGAAAAGTAATGAGTACATATCATATCAACTTATCTTGAGTTATAAATAGTACGATATTAAAAATAGATCGAAGTAGGTGCTTGGAAAACCAATATCAACCTGATTTGGTCTAAAAATAGATGTAATAAAACAATTATCGACTTTTTCATAAGTTGATATCGGGATTTATCAACCCTCAAAAAGTTATATTATATATATATATATATACAAGTCAAATGGTTTATCGCGGCCAAAAATTTGTACAAACCGGACAGAAGTTGCGAAATTGTCATTTATGCAGGAAAGAAGCGTTTACCATAATGTCCAGTACTGGACAGGTATAGTGACCATACACGGACACAGCCAATTTTCTCAGAGGGGGTCCGATCCCCTGCCCGCCACCCCCACCCCTCTGGATCCGCGCATGGTGACATATCATGCTTTCTGTTAAACTTGTGTTTGGTTAAATTTCAACAGAGCACAATTGTCTGAACAGTGTACAAACTCATTACTGTTTTTTCAGGCAAGGGTGGAAAAAAAGTGGTAGACAATGAAAGCAGTAACATTTTTATTGAAAAAAAACTAAACAATGAGACAAACATTTCCAACATCTTCGGACGGTTCAAAAATCCCATGTTAAATATACGATAAAGCCCGAAACGCGTGAAAATGTTCCGAATGTAAATCGGGTGAAGTAGGCGCTCTATGTATAGAGTTAGATTATGCGTCTAGATTGATTAAACTGGGCGAGTCTACTTACTTATTACTTGAGGATGAAAAAAACGTGTTTTTTAAATGTTGCTCTTAAACAAGGGTGGCGGTTGAACTACTAAAAGTACAATAACAGTTAATTCACAACAAAACGTACGGTATGTTTTATAATCAGTAGAAGCTAGTCGGATTTACGCTTATGAGACCTGTTTCACCCATAAGTAAAGAATTCACAGGTCCATCATGAAATATTTTCCCCAGCGCGCATATACTTTACCTATTCAATATGATCGCGATCAATAACTTTTTTCGGGGTGATAAATCCTGATATCAACCTATGAAAAAGTCGATAATTGTATAGTATCATTTTTATTGTATTTAATAGTATATAAAGTTTGAATTATAAACCTATACATATTTGAAAAAAAAAAATGAACATCTCTAAACAGATAAAACAGACTTAGGCACAGTCCATATGGTTATAAAAAGACATACGTCACTTATATGATTTTGGATAAAAATATCTTTCTTAGAAATTGAATTTTACTCATTATATGAACATTACAACATGAGTTTTTGTTTCTAAACTTTCTTAAAAATGCCAAATCAAGAAAGAAAAACATGCCCGACTCGGGAATCGTACCCGGGTCGCCGCGGCAATAAAAGTTTTCCTGCTGTCTTGGCCAATACATCATGGAGGAATATGTACCTACCGAACGTTATATATAAAGCATTATAATTAACAGTTTACCTCCATGTACAACGTTTCAAACGCTTTTCAATTTTGATTGGAAACATTAGTAAAAACACGTGTGTTTCCATAACTTATGATCTGAAATACTTATGAACTTAAGAATTATAGCAATAATTTTCTGATATCAAAATATATCTTCTTTTTTTTTTGTTGTTGTTGTTGTTGCTGTCGTACGATCTGGAGGTTAGTGCCTTAAAAAGGATTAAAGTAAAAATGAATTTAGTGTTATTTTACAACAACCGGTCTGCCAGGATTTCATGACTATAATAAAGATATAGCCTAATATTTTTTCAATGACCAAGTACTAACTCATTGCGTGTAAAACTATTTCTAATATCAATAAATGTTTCACTGTACAGTTTTTTCTCAATGTTATTCATTGTTTGCATTTGCCTTTTTGAAATTTGATGCCTGAGATTTCTGCCGGCCTATCATTAGCAGCTCAAATGAATCTTTTCTGTCTGTTGTCAGCTAAATAATAGCAAATAAAAGCTATTAACTGAAACTTGAATCTGCATACTCTATTTTTTAAGTTAAATTTAAATTATTAGTTTAAATGAAGTACAAGTTTAAATAAATTCAGTTTAACCCTGCTTGCACTAATTTACTACAGAAGTGTATTTTGATAAAGAGCCTTAAAAGCTGTAACCGACACCAGTAAAAGAGGGGTTGATTTTTATTCAAATTAAAATTTTAGACTAAAAAAATAATGATGGGTTCCTTCAACATACCCCTCCAAAATAAAAAAAAATCTCTATTTTTTCAGTCTGAAATTTGTATTTCAATTTTAAGGAGGTGTAGATGGCAAGTTGTTCGAAAATTTGATCATTTTCAGTTTACAGCCCGTTAGATATTTAAGTGTGACTTTGTCATTAGATATAGATGTATATTACATACTTATTCCAAGTTTTACCTCAAACACTCACTATATAATCTGGAGTGTGTGTGTTGTGGGTGCGGGGGGGGGGGGGTGAGGGTATAATCAGCGTAACTTTCTTTTAATTTACTTCCCTCGCCGAAAAGAGACGGGAATATGGTAATAGTCTCCACCCATCCGTCCGTCCGTGACACCTTTTGTGAGG
>NW_026461420.1:0-47363 GCF_021730395.1 Mercenaria mercenaria | reverse complement strand
GATCTTCATGAAAATTGATCTGAATGTTCATCTTGATGATATCTAGATCAGTTTCGAAACTGGGTCACGTTCGGTCAAAAACTAGGCCAGTAGATATAAAAATAGAAAAACCTTGTGACCTCTCTAGAGGCCATATTTTTCAAGAGATCTTCATGAAAATTAGTGAGAATGTTCACCTTGATGATATCTAGGTAAAGTTCAAAACAGGGTCACGTACCTTTGAAAACTAGGTCCATAGGTCAAATAATAGAAAAACCTTGTGACCTCTCTAGAGACCATATTTTTCAATGGATCTTCATGAAAATTGGTCAGAATTTTTATCTTGATAATATCTAGGTCAGGTTCAAAACTGGGTCACATGAGCTCAAAAACTAGGTCACTATGTCAAATAATAGAAAAAACGACGTCATACTCAAAACTGGGTCATGTGGGAAGAGGTGAGCGATTCAGGACCATCATGGTCCTCTTGTTTGAATTGGGATTACCTCCTTTTACCGGAGGTGGATTTATAGGGGAAAAAAGCCCTGTTGATGTAATTAGCGACGTCAGCTCAGGTTCACATGCCTGGACGAAATAAGGAAAGCGTGATTTAAGCACTGGATCTGGTATAAAACAAGCTTAAACCACTTGCCTGCTGTAAATATCCTTTAAAGAAGATATAATAAAATAATTTTGAATAATATGTCGAATTTGCACGACAATGTTTTATCTTGTCGTGCAAATTCGTCACCCCTGGCCAAGGTCATGCAGGGTTTTCCCGGTCGCAGGTTTTCTGCATCCCTGACACGCTTTTACTGCTTTGAATTCGCATTTTTCAGTGCCTCTAAGTCCACTGGACCCGCAAAATCGGTCACGAAACTCCTTTGCACTGAAGCCTCCTTTGTGAGATACCCATGTATAATGAGCAGTTTTTTTTACCCCCGGGACCACCCCCGAATTGTGGGTGTGCATTTATACACAAGTATAGACAATTTTCCAACTTCAGACCAAGTTTTGTTACCGATGTTCGCCATTTTAGTTAAGGGAAACTACTCTCCGCGCTAACTGTCACTGCTAAAATCTAAGATTGCCGTTACGTTCCGTAAAAGATTGAATGGTTTATTTTTCTTTCAAACAAAATTAATTTCATATAAATTTAGAAGTATTTTGATAAAAGAAATATAATTAAATCACAAAAATTATGATACTATTTTGGTGTGTATAGGTCGTGGTAATGTATAGTCCGCATCTAATTTTTGCTCTGGAAATGGTCGGAAAATTTAAGTTCTAGCGTATTAGTTGCAGTTAAATTTCAGATTTTTCCCCCCAGCAATATTTAATAGTTACCGGCAAAAAAGCCGGGCAACCATAAATTTGAAGCATCAGTAGCCCGGTTATTATATATTTTACAAAACTCCCCAACAAAATCATCAACATCCGGTCGTTTACTCGATTGTAACATGCAATAAACAACTTTCCATGTGTACTGATTAACGGGTCGTAAACCGTGCTATTAGTTTAACCCCGCCCATTTATCGATAATTTCAACGGTGGCCGCAGAAGCAGTCTCCGCCTACGAATATCAAATATGCAAACTGTCGTGGACTGGTCTCCGCTCGACTAATCAAAGTAGACCGATTTAACGATATTTAATTATGACCGATGTACCAGTCAAAATCTCTAAATTCAATCGGATCCTCTCGTACATTACCGTCGACTGATTATGATAGGTACCACGCTTTCACTGCTTCGACAGTTCAAAGGCTGGGAACCAGCGTAAAATGAGTCATTAGTAACATGCCTGTCAGCATGTGCGAAAAAGGTTATAACACACTAAATAGCCACCACTATATATTCTATACAAAATGACAAGTTTTCACAATGCTGCAATACACACCTAGACCCATTTTAAATTTCTTTAACTTACATTTTCTTGTAGAGCAACATTTATACTGTAAAAATATCCAAAGAAAAGTGGGGGTCATGTTTGATGCAAGAAAAATATTTCTGGTCAAACGGACACACCGTAATTTTTACACTGAAATGACAATCACAATTTAGGGTAGGGGTGTAATTATGCGTGTATGAATAAATTTCACATGTTAAATCAGTTTGGAGTCTTTTTTTCAACATGCAAATGCTACCAGTATGTCAAGTATAGGCATGTGCGACCAGGCCGCTCTGGTTGCTGTATACTTTCGGAAGGTCTGTTTTGTTTAACGGCTTAAGAGGGGTTCAACGTGTAACCCTCAAAGCGCTGGCAGCAGGGACTGGGACCTGTGGTAGAGCTAAGCGGTACCGGTAGTTTCGGGGGGGAATTAACTATGGTCCTATTGGGAGTCCCACTGTATTTTCAGTTCATCCAATGAGCAGCTCAGGTCACGGGGTCCACTCTACTTCCAGTGTGTAGAGTGTAGAAGCAGAATGTAAAACCTTCTCAAGTTAAAACTATGAAATGTCTCTCGATTCCAACTCAATTTATTTTGTAACAATATGCAAATGTCCAACAAGAAATAGATCTGATATCACAAATGTTCCACAAAATGTTTGTTTACTGCTTCTATTTAAATTAAATAAATTCTTATTCAATATATTTCCAAGTTTTCCTTTTGATGAAGATAAAGAGTAAAATTGCAATGTTTTCTTATCAAGCGTTTTCCCAAGACTGAAGTTCTGTTACCAAACAAAATTCTAACTTCAACCTAACAACCAATGAAATTTTGAATATAACAACCAATGAAATTTCTGAATGACAAGATAAAAACTGACCAATAAAAATGTCAATACAAAATTAATGACTTAAGAAAACTGGACAGGAAGATTGCCTTATGGCTTCATACCTATCAATTAGATAATCAAAAGATTTAACCAAACAAAGATAGTATCCAAGCTGTAAAATTTACAATCTTTCTGAAAGCTTAATTCCTGTGTGTTTTAAAATAACATTACATCTGAAAATAAGCATATCAATTAAAAAAATTATATTAAATCAACATACATACTCACTTACAAACTCTATCATTATTTACAGAAAGATATTTTATTTTATTATTTTTATAATTTTACTATTTTTATTTATTTTATTATATCATAAAGTTGGGGTCATTTATGCCCACGGTGGCACATGCAATATGATTTCAACCAATATATAGCAATGATTTCAAGGAAAAATCCTTCTTACAGCAAAAAAAACAGAACTATTTGAATCCGCCATTATGCGACTACCATTTTTTCATAGGTGCTCAGGCTATTTAGTGTCTGTATGCCAAAACACGTAAAACATAAAAACTGTCAATTTACTACACGAGTCTTTTGTATAATGCCGATTTCTTTGGTTAATACCATTTCATGATTATGTGAACATTTAACTAGAGATTATAGAATGTTTATAGAATGTACAAGTACTCAAGTTGATCTCAGTATTGACACAGGTGGCAGTATCATTGATTGCCAATCACCAATCAGATTGGTCACCCCTTCCCCACCCTAAGACCCCTGATACCACCCTGAAAAAAATTCTGACATTCTCAGGTGTTCCTTAATATCCCCACCCTACAAGACCCCTGATACAACCCTGAAATTTTTTTTTCAACTATCAAACTACTGTATTGATAGTTGAATTTTTTTTTCATGATTGTATCAGGGGTCTTGTAGGGTGGGGATATTAAGTAACACCTGAGAATGTCAGAATTTTTTTCAGGGTGGTATCAGGGGTCTTAGGGTGGGGAAGGGGTGACCAATCAATGATACTGCCACCTGTGAAGATTGACAGTGACTTGCAATTTAAATACATTTTGTGAACATCTAATACAAATTATTTGTGATTACCGGTATAGAAAGTATAAGTACTCAAGTTGATCTCAATACTGACAGAAATTTACAATTTTAATATTTTAAGACTTTTAAGTTGTAAACTAAGAGATACTTGTGTAAAAATGTTTCTTTAATAAGCTGTTGTATTAACTTCAACTTGTACTTCTATATTATGATTAAAGAGAATGAAATGTTTATCTTTGTGTTTTTAGATTTCTGTTATTAACAAAATATTGTTAAAGACCCATCTTATTCTCACATCTCAGTAAGTCGGGTACGGATAGAGCAAGTTAGTACTTTCATGGTTAATTTTCTGGGCAACTATAAGAAAATGCTGGGCTACCAGAAAAAAAATCTGGTAGCCCAATGGGCTACCAGTAAAATTATAAATTTGTCGGACACTGGAAAGTAACCGCTATTGATTGAAAAGCCGCCGATATTGATATTTTTTATCCATTTTGTTCGTTTGTAACAGATGCACGTAATTTTGCGAGAGCTACGGTCAGAAAATTGGCCCGAAAAAAAACTCTGCTGGCAATGTTCTGTCGTATAGGTCGCAGGAACTTTTTCAGGCAGCAAAATGGGTAGAAAAAGTGCGACCTATACGCACCAAAATACGGTAATTAAGGATCGAGTATTATCTTTAATCAAGATCAAACTGTGAACAACATAATTGGCACGAGGTGACACGTTAATTGCCGGTAATTACTGGCTATTTGATCGTAACAGAGCCCAGTAGGCATTTGACGTCGGTTAGACGTCGTATAGATGTCGGACCCCGACGTCCGATTAACGTTGGATTTTGGTTGGATTTGCAAACCATTTAGACGTCGGATCCCGACGTTGGCTAGACATCGCAATCCGACCATTTTCCAACCTAAATCTAACCACTTTTCAACCAAAATCTGACCAAATTTTCTACGTAATTTGCGGTCTAACAAGTGATCAACACATGTATTTTATCATCTTTATTTTATATTATGACGACGTAAGTCAAATACAATAAGTCCAAAAAGTAATCCGATAATTGAAACTTTCAAGTTTCGTCAGTTTTGCATGATTCTTCAACTCCGTTTATATTTCCATCTGAAATGTATAAAATTTGTCAGTTTCATCATTTCATAAAAATAGAAAATTTATATAAATATACTAGTGCTATTAATAAGAGCTTAATTACTAAGTGCAAAACAAATATGTAATATTTTAAATTCTATGAAAAATCTTCTATAATTTCGTAAAATGTAAAAGTTTGGTGTTAATTGAAATTGCTTTACAAACAAATAAGCATCAGTCTGTGAAAAAATACGGAACATTAATCAGTATAACTATTAAAATAAGTATAATTTTTAAAAATCTGTTACTCACGTTGCGGGTCCCTCCCTTTGTGTCAAGTATTTATAAACTTGCTCTATCTTATCCCAACAAATATCAAATTACAGGAAGACTGTGTAAACCGATGCAGGCTTATCTCGCGGATGTATGACTAATAAATTAACATGTGTAGAAGAGAAGATCCTTAGGTAGAATAATTTATACATGTGTATAGAATGCACTTTTATCTTGAACAGTTTAAAATTCGTGAACAAATCCGTTTCCGAAAATAGACAATCTCATGCGATATTATAATATAATTAACAATATTTGATGTGCGAATGAACTATTATTTATAAGCGCATGTCCAGGCCTTTATGAAAACATTATATAATAAATAGTAAATATCTTGAAACTATACTAGCAAAATTATACTAGTTTAAAAGTTCTATAATTCATAACATTTATCAGACTTTCTATCCAACCTAATTCCAACGTCTTCTAGACGTCTAAGTCTGACAGCTATTAGACGTCGTGGGTATGACGTTGGTTAGACGTTGGATTCGAGTCGCCGACGTCGCGACCAAAATCCAACGTCGATACGACGTCAGGTGTTTACTGGGAGAGTATCACACCTTTTGTTATCGGTCTGAATTGAGAAGCTCATGTCACTTTGAAAGATACCATTCCGAAATATTGAATCATCTGCTATCTAAATTAAAAAGATACAAGTTCATTCGGTTTTAGGGTAAATTTAATTTTTATAGTAATAATGTCCATTTTCAAGATCAGTAATTTGTGGACCCCCAAAAATTATTAGGGACCCTTAAATTAGCAGCCATGGGAGTCCATGGACTCCAAATAAAAAAACCAAGGGAAAACCCTGGTCATGCTTGGAAAACGGGGAATATTAATTGTTTCTACATATCAACATCAAAATTTAATATAGTTTTGTTTATATATCGGTTAAATAAAGTCAAAATGCAATTGTAAGAATAGTTTTACATAATTAACTTTGCTGACCATTCTAACAGAAACTGTAAGTGTGGCTTTCGTTCAAAATAAATTTGAATGTCGAAGTTGCCCGATGAGCGTATCGGAAAAAGAAAGAATGCCTGTGTGATCAAGATGTTCTCATGACGTCATAATTTTATATAAATATGACATCATAGAAATTATTCAAGAAAAATTATTCAATGACATTATGGGTTTCTCCACGCGGATATTAATTCAAGATGTCGAATATATACGATTGTCGAATTTACCCGAAGTTACTCTATACTGTAAAACATGCATGCCAAGTTCCGTTGACCCTTTTCCAGGTGATTTGTGATGAAAATCCAGGAGTTTGCATCAAAATCCAGGAGATTTCATATACTTGTGCATACTTAATTGCACTTCTGTCTTAAAATAATGTAGTTGACGGGCTTATCTTTTGACTTTTTTACATGCGTTATAATACAGGAAAATTAACTATTATATAATAAAGGTCAGATTGGGAGCTTCCTTATATGAAATTGATATTTATTCAGTGCCACTTCATCAGGTCATCTTGCACATTATACAATAAAGTTCTAAAATCTTGATGTGGAGAAAAAAACTTGATTAAAAGGTTCCTTACAAGAAACAAATTCATTGCAATAAAAAACTTGATTAAAAGGTTCCTTACAAGGAACAAATTGTTTGATTGAACCAGCAGCTGTGCTTAATTATAATATAAAAACACTCTCTCACGAATAAATTCTCTGCATCGGACTAGCTGCAATGCTTTTATCATCCTCGGAAGATCTCTTGCCATACTTCTGTGACAAGGCCGCATTGTGGGGGTACAAAAAGTTGCTACTATGACAGTTCTAGTGGTAATTATAGTATAATTCTGTGACAAGGCTGCATTGTGGCTGGGGGTATTATTCTAGTTGTAGTTGTAATTATAGTACATGTATAATTATATAAGAAATACTGACTGCATGTGGGGTATATATTGTTATGGGATCTATATTACATGTAACTTACATTCTTAAGGATTATATATGCAAAATTACTGACTGTATGTGGGGTATATATTTTTATAGGGTCTATATTGATTTATGATAAAATACTGATTGTGTGTGGGATATATATACATATTGTTATTTTGGCCCGTGGCGAGACAATATCACGACAAATGATTACTGAAAATTAACTATTATATAATAAAGGTCAGATTGGGAACTTCCTTATTATGAAATTGATATTTATTCAGTGCCACTTCATCAGGTCATCTTGCATATTATACAATAAAGTCCTAAAATCTTGATGTGGAGAAAAAAACTTGATTAAAAGGCTCCTTACAAGAAACAAATTCATTGCAGAAAAAAACTTGATTAAAAGGTTCCTTACAAGGAACAAATTCTTTGCATTGAACCAGCGGTTGTGCTTAATTATAATATAAAAACTCTCTTACGAATAAATTCTCTGCATCGGACTAGCTGCAATGCTTTTATCATCCTCGGAAGATCTCTTGCCATACTTCTGCGACAAGGCCGCATTGTGGCTGGGGGTATTATTCTAGTTGTAGTTGTAATTATAGTACATGTATAATTATATAAGAAATACTGACTGCATGTGGGGTATATATTGTTATGGGATCTATATTAACTTACATTCTTAACGATTATATATGCAAAATTACTGACTGTATGTGGGGTATATATTTTTATAGGGTCTATATTGATTTATGATAAAATGCTGATTGCATGTGGGATATATATACATATTGTTATTTTGACCCTTGGCGAGATGATATTACGACAGGAAATTTATATGAAAATCTATGACAAAGTCCTAAAATCTTGATTGTTGAGAAATAAAACTTTGATTGTGGAGAAAAACTTGATTAAATGGTTCCTGACAAGGAACAAATTTATTTCATCCGACCAGCAGCTGTGCTTTTAAAATTGTAATATGAAAACACTCACAAAAATAAATTCATTGCATCAGACTAGCTGCAATGCTTTATCGTCCTCTGAAGATCTGTTCTTCAGGAATAATGTTACTTCTGCCTAACTTTGACCTCTCTGTCTTTCTGTTGCTCTCTCTGATCTATATATAGATAGAGCTTAAACGATGATCGAGTAGACCCAAAATCGGTTGTTAGACTGACAGGTTGGTGACAATCAAAAACAATTTTTAAAAAGTCTATAATTGTCGGTAGTTTTTTTGTTGCTATTATTTAAAGTGCCCACAAGGTAGATCACTGTAATTACAAATAAATTCTGTGATTGAAAATGAAAAAGAAAGACCTGTGCTATTCTTCATTTTTATCCCCAAAAGTCATATCATTTTCCCCAAAAATTAATGTTAAAGTGCCTCCCTTTTCAGAAGCAAAATCCAAAGATTTTCTAGTGTAATCTTCAAATGTTCCACAGAAAAGTGCTTTAGTTACTGTGTTCTGTGAGCACACTTCTGTGTCCCTCGATACATTTCCCGCCAATTCTTAACAGCAAATTACAGTTTTCTGTTCTTTTCAAAGAAGTCATCTTTTACATGTAGCTGAAATGAAAGAAATACCTATGGGGGTAGGATAATAACAATAGTGAAACTTAATGGCTGTTCTTAACAAAAGCAGTTGTTTCACCTTCTTTGGTCAAATCCACAAAAAATCACAGGACTGAAAACAACTTACACACTTTCATGTACACTGCATACCAAACAAAAACCATCATTCACAACAATGTATGTAATTACAAATAATAATAATAACATCTTCACTTAATTAAAGAGGCTTCACATTAGGGTATCCCAATCTTCCACTTGGGCCTCTTGATATGTACATGCTAATACAATATTTACAAAACAAAATGAACAAGAAAAAACATACTGGTTCGAGTCGTAAATTCGGCCACTTTTTGCGGTTTTTCATAAATATTTCTTTCGTTTTACAATTGATTTGTATAAAATTTCTACCATATGTGCTTTGATACAAGCAACATAGATTGTAATCATTAACGGCCGTTTACAGTATGGTAAACAATACAACCGCGCTTAAAATAACATACAGGTTTAGCCTCCACATTTTACCGTCTAGAGGTTGTAAATATTCGGCCACTTTTTAAACATAAAGTTGGATGTATTTTCAACATTTTCTTGGAAATAAAATGATGCTATGTACAGCCAAAATTGTTCTTTTTTCAACAAACTGCAATCAATTTTCAACAGCATACCTCGTGGGAAATATTTGCCAACAGAGACCTAAAAAGCGCCTATCATCCTTCTCACACCTGCATGACCTAGTTTTATTTTTACGTCACTGTTTATCACACAGTGTAGCATAAAACTGCTGTTCTTGTCATTTTTCGGGGGTGTCTCAACAGGAGGGTAAAGAGAATATCTCGCTCACGTGCTATTATAACACCTTTTTTATATATGCGCGTTCCGTGGCAAAGCATAAACGTATTACGGCCCCAAAACGGATAATTCAAAAGGAAATGACGTCAACGTGAATAAACAACTTAGACATGGAAATTCAGTGACGTTGAGGGACAATATATTCATTTTCTTGGTTTTAACGCGTTTTATGCTAGTTAGCGCATGTTCTTGTGTTATAAAGTTTAGATTTGAATTAACCCTTGCAGTGCCTCAGCATAAACGAGCGCGTGCAATGACGTCACGCGACCCGCGAGACAAAATATTTGCCATTTCGAGTACACAACTTTAGGGAAGGACAACTTTTTTTCTACTCACCCCAACTTGTTGTTTTTTGCTGACTTTGTTGCTAACGCAAGTGCTTGTGAAGACACAGATGCGCTCTTAAGCATCTGGCTCGAAACAAAGCTTTAAAGTGGGTGGCCGAATATTTACGACCTGGCCGAATTTACGACTCGAACCAGTATGATGATAAATATCCTAACAAAAAGAAGATAATGATATTACTTCATGACATTGTATACAAATGTAGAAAAGTGACAAAATAAGACGAAAGAATAGGTCAAGCAATATACAGTTCAATGAAATAAAATATCAAGCTGGAGTGGAGTTCAGACTATCAGGGAACTTCCATTGCAGAAAAATTATAAATGTTTGAATTGCTTTAAGGCGTGGGACTTTCTGACAGCGAGTGGTATATTGTTCTTTATCACTTGGCTGACGTATTGTTGAAAAAGACGTTAAACCCGAACACACACACACACACACACTTGGCTGACGTCGCGGGTGTGTAAAAAAGCCATTAAATAAAAATGATAATACACTAGTGTAATAAAGCTTTGACGTCAACGTCATTTAATTATAGTATTGGAAACGCCAGTCAAATTGACTTGTTTATATAGTAAAAGAAAGTAGAATTTTTGATGTTTCAACAGGAAAGGCTAACATGTGATCAAAAGAATATTACATTTGTGACTTTCCACATTGAATTTATCAAACCGTTGAATAAAATTGATAAAATGCTTGGCAGAGCCTCGCATATTATTATTTTATTTAACTTGTTTAATAAATTCAATATGAAAAGACACTCCCCTTACAGAAGAAAAAGGCCTACTGCGTACTCTTGCTGTGTACATACAGCGTATATGATGCGTACATGATGTGTACTGAAATCAAGGGCTTTAAATAGTACGCAGGATATACACCGCACATACACCGATAGTACGTTTGTAGTACACTTTTGACATGCAAATGAGCTCTGCCGCGTACTACTTGCCGCGTACATGCTGTGGACTACATAGTACACAGGATGTACGCTGGAGGAATTTAGTATGCGGGAAATAGTACGCAGCATGTACGCGGCACATACACTTTTCACATGCAAATGAGCCTGCGGTGTACTACCCCTGCGGCGTACATGCTGTGTACTCCTGCGGCGTACATGCTGTGTACTCCTGCGGCGTACATTCTGTGTACTCCTGGCCCGAGTCCTGCGGCGTACATGCTGTGTACTCCTGCTGCATACATGCTGTGTACTCTTGTGGCGAAACTGCTGTGATAATGTAAATTCCTTACCCCACCAACTTTCTTATGCAAATGCTGATCATTTGGACAGAAAAAAACAGAAAAAAGATAAGTGACATGCATCAATAAGTATTTACCCTTACCAAAATAATGTAGATTGATGTTATCAAATAAATTAGTATGCTTTTCTTCATCCACTTTTCAATGAAATAAATCAATTTTTGTAGCATGTAATTTGGTAAACATCTGAAGAAAATGGCGTAACTGCATCAAGGGGAAACAACTTTAATGCAACTAAATATAAGTGTTATAAATTTCGAAGTATCTGCGGTGTACATGCAGTGTACTATTTTCTTGTACAAGTCCCTCCTGCGTACATGCAGTGTACTCCTTAAATTTTCAGAGTCTGTGCTGGGTACTTGAAGTGTACTAGTGACCTCCTGCGTACATGCTGTGTACTCTTCGAAATAGTACGCGGCATGTACGCGGCATGTGGTGTATGTAAAATGTACTCCTCTGGCGTACTAGTGTGTTCGCGGCATATACACAGCAAATACGCAGCATGTACGCCACAGAGGCTTGCTTCTGTAAGGGTCATGTAATATCCTCTATATATTTTGGGACCTGAATAGTTAATTGATTTTCGAAAGAATTCCAAATTGGTTTTGGCACATGCAATTTACTATTTTTGGAAGATCTCAGATTTGAATTGTGGTTACTCGAAGTTTGTTATAACCCCCCTTCCCTCCCCTGAACACAAAGTTTAAGGGGGATATACTTGATTCAGCTTGTCTGTCTGTCTGTAAAAGGATTCTTGTGGAGGCTAAGTCTCCAAAACCCCAGGTCAGAATTAAATGATACTTCACAGAAGCGATAAAGTACCAATGGTCAATGTTACGGGTCAATAGGTAAAAGGTCATGGTCATAGGGGCTTGAGATAGTAAAATCTTGTGAACGCTAAATCTCCAAAACCCCTTGTCAGTATTTAATGATACTTCACAGAAGTGATATGATAAAGTACCCATGGTCCATGTTACGGGTCAATAGGTAAAAGGTCATGGTCGTAGGGGCTTGAGATAGTTAAATCTTGTGAACGCTAAATCACCAAAATCCCTTGTGAGTATTTAATGATACTTCACAGAAGTGATAATTAAGTGCCAAGTATTATCTTTTTTACCCTTGCTTGCAATCTATTGCTTTATATTCGGGGTGTATTCATCACCTTCAATGACAGTTCTAGTTTAAATTTTGTTTGCATATATGTTGGAGCCATATCTTTGTTAGTAGATTAATCACGGGAGGGGATCCAACATATGTATTCCCAAATGGGCACCGCTTAAAATCATATGTTGTGCTTCCGGTAGTACATATGTGGTAAACATTTAGCAGAAAAATACGTGAGATTTTTATTTGTGATTGAATATTGTGAAAATGACATTGTTTTGCCAAAAAATCGCGATGCAGTGCAACCGAGTATACATTACCTAGCATATAAGTGCATTTACCTTATCTGTATTTGTAGAAATGACGGAGAAAAACGTATCCTCCGTGAAGCGGTATAACTGAAAAATAGCAACATTTTTATCAACAGGTGGAAATATGTTGTTTAGTTGCCATGCGCCTGCTTAATTTTGCCCTCGCAACCTTCCGTATGCCAAACCCCATCCAGAAGAAAAAATATATGGCGATCACTTTGCTAGAGAAATATTTTTGGGAGAAAAACCGAATGGGATACATATGTTGTTCATGGGCTACATATGTGGTGCATTAGACTTTTTAGAACTCCACAGATTTTTTGTTAAATCTGGTATAATAATAATAATAATAATTTTGAGCTTAAATGGTACCTGGATAAAGAAACGAACTGGAAATAAGTGCCAAGTATATGTTACATTATTCCAAAAATCATATACATGTATATTAAAGGGATAACATATTAGAAACGAGCACAGCTTTAAGCTTACATATGATGCTCTAAGGAGTCAACGCGTCTCTCCTAAATCCGAAGGGGTTTATGTGTTGCTTATGTGTGTTGACCTGTGAATGTCAGAAATATGCATGTTTAGTTTGGCGTATAGCATATTAACTGCCGATACAATCTGTGTAATTATATGTTATTGAACCTAGTGTTCTTTTCGTGTTTGTTTTACTCGTTCATGTGTGCCTCTGTATAAATCTTCGGCCGTATTTTGCATTGTTAACTGTGGAAATTGTCTGTCTTTGAATCATGTACGTGAACTGAGTTATAAAGCCAAATATCTGTGTCCCGGGCAACGAACTCGAAAATAAAATGTAATAAATACTGGGATTTCAATTCAGGAGGTAATTTTGGTTTGCCCGATACAGAACTATTGGCCCTACCGCTCCAATACATAAGATATTGTGGACCTGGCACTTACTTGTGTTGAACTACGCAGTAACTTCGCAAGCTAGAACTACGTAGTTTGTGGCAATATAGGAGGGAGGATATACTGCAAGGTACTCTGTCAAACATTGTGTGAATATAACTGAGCATGGACATTAAATTATGAAACATGTCCTGGGCCTTAATTAATTTGATTAAGTTACCTACCAGACACAGCTATGTTCTGATTATATGACTGAGTACCTTGCAGCATATCCTCCCTCCTATATTTCCACAAACTATGATAGGCCTTAAAAGAATGTGGAGTTGCGGTATACATATGGTTCGCACAGGTCCTTGAAAGTCCTTGAATTTGATCCTAAGTCCTTGAAAAGTCCTTGAAAAGTCCTTGATTTTTTTCTTCCAAAAAATCCCCTGAAAAAGTCCTTAAATTTTGCTAAAAACGGGGGAGCAATCGTATTGTAGGGGAAAAATACAAAAAATAAATAATAAATAAGTCAAAACGAGCGAAAAAACGGTGTAAAATAAAAATACATGCACACCCACGGAGGGAACGCTAGTTGAACACCGTTTCGGTATGGAAGTTAGATACGGAATAGCGATTTTCACAACGTTAAAATATTATGCGCAAGGTCATTGTAGCATGACTTATCAACAACAACAATGAGTGGCCCAAAAAATAAATGTAGTTTCGCCAATAAATGGCTTACACAGGATGATTATTCATCGTGGTTAAAGGAGTTTAAGTCAGACAAGCATAAGTGTATGTGATAAACTCATTGATGTCTGAACTATGGGAGAAAGTGCGTTGAAATCACACGCGAAAACAAGAAGTGAAGTCCCTTGAGGACAAATTGAAAACTAGTCTTGAGAGCTTGGAAGACTTATAAGAAACATGTATTAAGTATGTATACAGGCAAATTTATTTTATGTTTTTCGGTGGTTTATCGAAATATAACGGTGAATTATATCCTGATAAACTCACTGGCCACTCAGTGAAAATTATCAAATCTGATATCCGGATCAACGTCAAAAAGTTTACCGAGCGTACTGAAAGCCGGAAACAATATGACGATGACGCCGTTAAAATGACGTCATCTTTGCGATGCTTCCTGATAAAATTTCCCGCAAATTTCGACATTTTATTGAAATAAACACAAAAAAGTAGAGTTTTAGACATAAAATAAACAGAAAAATTGTTGGTATCGATGTAATATCACGGTAATTTCACTCGTGAACACCAAAAGTTGTTATTTTCACTCGTGGCTGCGCCACTCGTGAAAATATCACTTTTGGTGCCCACTCGGTGAAATTATAACGTGATATTACACCGAAACCAACAATTATCCTCTATATAGCTCATAAAAGGTAATCCCATTGAAGATCTCATAAAGGTTAAGATATGCTATTGTAGCTTATGGAAAATAAAACTGTTCTGTAACTTTTCTTCTATCATAATGCCTTATGAAGAGCCTAAATGGTTTTGTAAGTTAAGATTTAAAGCGATTAAAATAGTCCTTGAAAATCGATAAAAAGTCCTTGAAAAGTCCTTGAAAAATCCTTGAATTTTTTTTGCCAACTCCTGTATGAACCATGATACATGTAACAACGTAGTTTTACACAAGTAAGTGCCAGGTCCACAATCTCATATGTACATGTAGTGGAGGGGTTATAGGAATGGTCTCCGTTTTCTGTCTGTCCGTAACACTTTCGTGTCCGCTCCATATCTCCTAAACCCCTTGAAAGATTTTCATCAAACTTGGGTCAAATGATCACCTCATCAAGACGATTTGCAGAACCCATGAGTCAGCCATGCCGGCTCAAGGTCAAGGTCACAACTCAAGGTGAAAGGTTTGAGCCTTCCATTTTGTGTCCGCTTTATATCTCCTAAACCCCTTGAAGGAATTTTATAAAACTTGGGTCAAATGATCACCTTATCAAAACGATGTGCAGAACCCATGAGTCAGCCATGCCGGCTCAAGGTTAAGGTCAGAAGTCAAGGTCAAAGGTTTGAGCCTTCCATTTTGTGTCCGCTTTATATCTCCTAAACCCCTTGAAGGATTTTCATCAAACTTGGGTCAAATAATCACCTCATCAAGACGATGTGCAGAACCCATGAGTCAGCCATGCCGGCTCAAGGTCAAGGTCACAATTAAAGGTCAAAGGTTTGAGCCTTCCATTTTGTGTCCGCTCTATATCTCCTAAACCTCTTGAAGGAATTTTATAAAACTTGGGTCAAATGATCACCTCATCAAGATGATGTGCAGAACCCATGAGTCAGCCATGCCGGCTTAAGGTCAAGGTTACAACTGAAGGTCAAAGGTTTGAGCCTTCCATTTTGTGTCCGCTCTATATCTCCTAAACCCCTTAAAGGATTTTCATCAAACTTAGGTCAAATGATCACCTCATCAAGGCGATGTGCAAAACTCATGAGTCAGCCATGCCGGCTCAAGGTCAAGGTCACAACTCAAGGTCAAAGGTCTTCCATTTCGTGTCAGCTCTCTATCTCCTAAACCCATTTCAAGGAATTTTATAAAACTTGGGTCAAATGATCACCTTATCAAATTGATGTGCAGAAGTTACGAGTCAGCCATGCTGGCTCAAGGTCAAGGTCACAGCTTAGGGTCAAAGGTTTGAGCCTTCCATTTTGTGTCCACTCTGTATTTCCTAAACCCCTTGAAGGATTTTCATCAAACTCAGGTCAAATGATCATCTCATCAAGAACTCATGTCAACCATGTCAACTCAAGGTCAAGGTCACAACTCAAGGTCAAAGGTTTGAGCTCTGTATCTCCTAAACCCCTTGAAGGATTTTCATGAAACTTGGGTCAAATGATCACCTCATCAAGACGTTGTGCAGAATTCATGAGTCAGCCATATCAGTTCAAGGTCAAGGTCACAGCTAAAGGTCAAACGTTTACCCTTTCACTATCCATAACAGACTGCCTTGTTAAAAAGGGTATCAGATGGGTTATCAAAGGTTTCATTTAGAATGATACAAGCTGCTCTTTTTTTAAATTTTTACATATCATCCAGTTCTCCGTGACTATTTGATAAACGACATTGTGTCTGCAATCATTAGTCCTCCACCTCTGATAATTCATGTGGGGAAGTTGGCAGTTACTTGCGGAGAACAGGTTTGTACTGGTACAGAATCCAGGAACACTGGTTCGGTTAACTGCCCGCCGTTACATGACTGAAATACTGTTGAAAAACGGCGTTAAACCCAACACAAACAAACAAACAAAACATATCATCCAGAAGGTCATTGGTACAGTTTCGACATATTGCGCAGCAGTAGTCCAGATATGGCAATATTGTGCATTGAAGAATAGTTTTCAGACATGCAGACTTAAGAAGACTTTGATTCTTAAAAGAAGATAAAGCAATGAGTTGCATTTTTAAGTGTGTTTTGAAGTTGCGTTTTCCAGTCTAGAGTATTATCTACAATAGGGGTGACTATTGAGGCCAATTTTGACTATTGCAATACTATTGATATTGCTGAAAAACTATTGCGATACTATTCTATTGCAGGTTACTATTGCAATAGTTATCGGCCACCATGTTTTATACAGTAAAACTACCAACTGGCATTATTACACAGTGTAAGACACGGCACTGTTTATAATTGCTGTTAATACATATTGAGATGTTTGTATAACTGAAATGACAGAAATAAATCTAACATTTAATATTTGTAACATTTTTTCTATTTCTAGCCTTCCTTGGCTTTGAAACAATAAGTAAAACAATAAACCTATGCAAGGTATACTCAAACGAATCGGCCATTTTGTTGCGAATGTCAACGTGTTTAATAACCCAAAGCATCAAAAAAGACGAAAATTGACGGATCGGACTAAATGAAGGGCCCTACCAAACATTTTGCTATATCATACAAGTAGCCTTCTTAAAAATCTCCATGTCCGTAGTACTTTTTCTCATTTAAGATTAACAGGTTATTTAAATATATTTAATCAAAGTTTCTAAGAAACTGAATTTATTAATTATCTCCCAGACTTCTCAGTCCTTTATGGTAGTTTAATTCCGTGAGGGTAATTTTATTATGCCCCCACTTTGGGGGGGGCATATAGATTTGCTCTTGTCCGTCCGTCCGTCCGTCCTTCCGTCTGTCCTTCCGAAAATGTTGTGTCGCGCGTAGCTCTGAAAGTATATGACGTAGAGTCACAAAACATTACAGGAATGTTGGTCAGCATGTGTAGTTGTGCACCTGGGGTTTCGCGTCCGGATTCATTCAGTCATGTAGAAGTTATGGCCCCTGACTTTGTAAAAATTGGTCATTTTAATGTTGTGTCGTGCCTAGCTCCAAAAGTATATGACCTAGAGTCACAAAACTTTACAGGCATGTTGGTCAGCATGTGTAGTTGTGCACCTGGGGTTTCGTGTCCGGATTAATCCAGACATGTAGGAGTTATGGCCCCTGACTTAGTAAAAAATTGGTCATTTTAATGTTGTGTCGCGCATTGCTCCGAAAGTATTTGACCTAGAATCACCAAAGTTTACAGGAATGTTGGTCAACATGTGTAGTTGTGCACCTGGGGTTTCGCGTCCGGATTCATTCAGTCATGTAGCAGTTATGGCCGCTGACTTTGTAAAAATTGGTCATTTTAATGTTGTGTCGTGCCTAGCTCCAAAAGTATATGACCTAGAGTCACAAAACTTTACAGGCATGTTGGTCAGCATGTGTAGTTGTGCACCTGGGGTTTCGCGTCCGGATTCATCCAGTCATGTAGGAGTTATGGCCCCTGACTTAGTAAAAAATTGGTCATTTTAATGTTGTGTCGCGCATAGCCCCAAAAGTATTTGACCTAGAATCACCAAAGTTTACAGGAATGTTGGTCAGCATGTGTAGTTGTGCACCTTGGGTTTCTCATCCGGATTCATTCAGTATTGTAGGAGTTCTGGCCCCTGACTAATGTCATGTAGTGGGGGCATCTGTGTCCCATGGACACATTTCTAGTTGTAATGGAGACGTAAACATTTTCCGAGGCGCAAATGAAAGCTGGCTCTGTTTCTTGGTTTATAAATTATTAATTATTTCTGTATTTACTAAAATTTCGAAACTATCGATTGTTGAAGGAACTATCGGCGATTGTTATTGGATCGTGACTTTTCTATCGATGCATACTATCGGGACACTCAGTATCGCAATGCATCGATATTTCGATGTATCGTTACACCCCTAATCTACATAAATTCCAAGTAGTGTACTCTGTTACTTGTTTTTGGAGATTTAATTGGGGGAAGGATGTACTGAATGTTGTGAAGCAGATATATGCATTGCTTTTGTCTTTGGCACATTTAGAACCATTGCATTATTTTCACACCAGTGTGAAACAATTTCAAGTTCTGTTTGAAGTTTATATTTTCATAGAACTATTTCAATTATATAATTGATGATCGATCAAAAAGAGCTTTCCGATTATGTCCGATCATCGATTATGATTTTTGTTCAATTATTAAACTCTACTGATGGGGCTCAAACTCCAGATCTCTCGATCCAGAGGCAAACACTTTACTATTGTGCTATCATGGCAAACTATTTCAGTGAAGTAATTTAATGTCTAATAGTGGAGCGTCCGCCTCAGGTCCCTGGTCACGTATCAAGGATGTGAAGAATGGTACCAGTTGCTCCCTTAATATGCTCAGCATTACGTGGGTAGAACAGGCGCTTCTCTAAATCTTGTAATCTCGCATTCTGAATGAGGTTCGGAGACTGATGTCAAAATTGGTAGAATTTGTTTCAGGACTTACCTTAAATTCATTAGTGAAAAAGATAGTAATTTTGTATCAGATATTGGGTCAGATATACTATTTTCATGCTGATGATACATGTAAAGGGGAGAAACCATCTGATGTGCTGTAATCATGAAGCTCGATAAATATTTCTGGTAAAATCAAGCAAATCCTCATATCATAAAACTACATTAAACAAACTTTCTAAAAGTTTAAAACATGTTAAGTAACTATTTTCACAAAATTGAATTGACAACAGGTCTCATACTCCCTTCTTTTTTTTACAAAGCTAAGCTTGTTGGGTCTATATTGAATAACGTTTGTCAGCCTCTTTGAAACATATTTTATTAATATTATAGAATTACTACTGACTGAACATGGGGGTATATTGTTACGAGGTCTATATAAATTTACCCTTTTCAACTTCTTTGTTAGGCCTGAACAAGTCATTACTTGTACTAGTATATAAAAATTACTGACTGCATGTGGGGTATATATATGTCGGCCATTTTTGTTCCAAAATGGCTGCTTTAGCTCCTGTTGGTTACATCAAAACTAAAGATAGAGACTGTTTTGATCAAATTTGTGAATTTTGTCATCTGCACAACATATTGCACTGCTCAGATGTGAAGTACTGTGATAAAATTGGAAGGAAAACATATAGATTTTACTTGTATTCAATGTCATCAGCTGCTAAAGTAATTCAGTTCATAAAGGAAAAATGTTCAGATGCCATTTTTGTGAACTTATAATTTATGATTTTTTAATTAGAAATGACTGAAATCATGTGCATGATTTTTTGGTAAGAAGGGAGTGTGTTTGACAGTCATTTGTCAGAGACAGAAGACACAAGTGGTCAGTGATTATGAGTACAACATGGATAATTCTTTCATTGATTTCAGAAAAAAAGTATTTCTGCGGGGTAAGTTGCCATATTATTTTGGTGCTTAGTAGGGCTTCCTTACAGTTGGGATGGTAATATTAGTACTTAGTTTTGTTAACATTTTGGAAGAGTATTGTTCATATTTGTATGATATGCTTCCTTTGATTTGAGCTCATTTTAGTCTGTGGGCAACATAAAATAACCCATGGTTCTACTCAGTTTGGTAAAAAGTAAAAGGAGTGTTATGAATGGTTCTTTTCCAAACTCATTTGGTTGCTAGGCCGGTTCTAGGGGCAATACTTTTCAGTCCAGTCAGTGACAACAGTGGATAAAGTTTATTTACATGTCTATGAATATTGATAAACAATTGACAAAATTTGAAAGAATTCTTCCAATTCCTGAACAGCTGTCGTTCATTTGGGGAAGTTTTTGGATGGCTACCTGAACTATTTAAATGCGATTTTATTCTTAAAAAGCGGTGCACAGTCCTGATGGCAGAAATTCTAAGATTTTTTTGTACAGCTGACGAGCTTCTATGTGTTGTTTACTAATACTTTGCGCATAATTTTGGTATGTAATATTTACGGCTTCAGATAATGAAAATACACTAATATTGAGAACTTTCCTTGACGGAAATGGACATTTCAGCAAAGATACCGTCCCATCATACTGTGGGGGGTGTAATTGGCTATATTTTAGGAATAAAATGAGGATTCATTTGGTGTAAAAACAACATACAGGCCTCCTAGTGAAACCTTTAAAACCTTTAAAAACCTTTAATTTCAGAGCAAACCTTTAAAACCTTTAAATCTTCTGAAAAAACCTTTAAAACGGCCAAATAGCCTGTAATTTTCACTCAAAACCTATATTTTTGTTCAGACTGCTTGCCGTGCCAGTTTAAAGCAAGTAATGGTTATACTAGTACTACTGTATTTCTTCCCCCCTTTTAAGTGTTGTTATTAGGATACTGCTTGTGTATCTTTCATCTTGAGTTTTTCAGAATGCTGTTGTGTTCACCAGACCACATACATGTAGATGTTTTTAGTAAATACCTATATATATTATGTGTTTTCAACGAGAATTCCGACAAAAATAGCCTTTATTTACTCTTTATTTTTTAATATTTTACACTAAAAGGCCTTTATTTCCATAGATTGGAGCCTTTATAAAAACCTTTATTTTTGTTCAGGCCTGCTAGGAGGCCTGAACATATAATTTGAAAGATTGATGGCAAGGGTAAGACAATTTTGTCTTAAATTTGCAATTTGTAAACATGGTAAAGCAAACTGTAAATCTGAAAATGTTTGAGCCAGCAGAGGTGATATTATTTTCTTTTTGCCTTCGCCGTCGATCCGTCCGTCAGTGCATCTGCATTAAGATTGTCAGGGTTTCAAAGGTCAAACTGCTGGCCGGATTTTGACAAAACTTCACAGGAGTGATCAGAACTAAGCCTAGTTGTGCATATCGCCGGCATGTTCCGCTTTGCTGCACAAAATGGCTGCAAGAGCTAAAAATAGAAAAATC
The DNA here is from genome assembly GCF_021730395.1 of Mercenaria mercenaria. NCBI lineage: Eukaryota > Metazoa > Mollusca > Bivalvia > Venerida > Veneridae > Mercenaria > Mercenaria mercenaria. Next base: position 25,807 of record NW_026461420.1, on the reverse strand, counting down.
TTGTCCAGCTTTCACAGGTCTAACTGCTGGCTAGATTTCGACGAAACTTCACTGGAGTGATCAGTAATGACCCCAGTTGTGCATATTGCTGGCACCTTTCTCTTTGCTGCACAAATCAACACCACAGCTAAAAATAGATGACATGCCCCTGTTCCATGCTTAGAATACATAGTGGGAGACATGTTTTTGTGACAAAAACTCCTAGTTAAAAACTGCCATTGGCCGATACTTAGTATAAACATCTCAATCACCGCTGATCTGTAATATTTTCCAATTTACACCCATGCTTTCCAAACCAGGGGGTGGGGCCGAGGGGGAGGGTAATTACCCCCTGTGTCAAAGATATATCTGGATTACTGACAATAAGTTAAAGGTTTTGAGCAGTCTGATACGAGCAGCCAGTACAGTATCTGAATATACTCTTGTGTACACAAATTGCACTATGTTGAAATATTTTTAGTTGTTTCCTGGAGTTACTCCTTTCTCCACTAAATTTCTGAGATAAAAAGAAACATTAATTAGAGAAAAATGTGTTTCTGAGATGATGATAATGACAAAACTATTGGTTGAAGTAACAGTACTTATATAGTTTGCATCTTAGATCATTTACAGTAAGGCCAGCATATTTTTACTTTATGTTTTACAAAAGATTTTCAAAAACATTGAGACTGGGAGTGATGGGACAAATAAAAATAAAAATTATAATGTTTAGCAGTCAGCCAAATTAATAAAGACAAAACAACTAAAAGGGTACAATTTTTTTTTATATATTGACACCATAGAAAACAAAAGCTTTCAAGCTTAAACTACACCACACCCACAAATGAAACTATTCTGAAATGCTTTATTTTTTCTTCATGCATGGAGGGATTTTGATGTAACTAATAGCACAAATGTTCACCACCATAAGATGGAGTGTCATGCGCAAGAACCAGGTCCCTAGGTCTAAGGTCAAGGTCACACTTAAAGGCCAAAGGTCAGATACAAGAATGACTGTCGGGAGCATTTCTTCTTCATGCATGGAGGGATTTTGATGTAACTTGTCACAAATGTTCACCACTATGAGATGGAGTCTCATGCGCAAGAACCAGGTCCCTAGTTTTAGAATTACTTCCCTTTATGTTACTATAAATAGCTTATATTGTTACTTTTTATTACTGGCGGTATGAAAAAATAGGGACTACTTTTCTGTGGTACAACATGCATGTTACATCCAATTTTTAGGTATATTACTATTTTGACCTATATCTGGTAAGAATTTTTGTGTGGACTTTTTTTTTTAGCTCACCTGTCATGAAGTGACAAGGTGAGCTTTTGTGATCGCGCAGCATCCGTCGTCTGTGCGTAAACTTTTCCTTGTGACATCTCTAGAGGTCACAGTTTTCATGGGATCTTTATGAAAATGGGTCAGAATGTTCATCTTGGTAAATTCTAGGTCAAGTTCGAAACTGGGTCACGTGCGGCCAAAAAGTAGGTCAGTAGGTCTAAAAATAGAAAAACCTTGTGACCTCTCTAGAGGCCATATATTCCATAAGATCTTCATGAAAATTGGTCAGAATGTTCACCTTGATGATATCTAGGTCAAGTTCGAAACTGGGTCACGTGACATCAAAAACTAGGTCAGTAACTCTAAAAATAGAAAAACCTTGTGACCTCTCTAGAGGCGATATATTTCAAAAGATCTTCATGAAAATTGGTCAGAACGTTCACCTTGATGATATCTAGGTCAAGTTCGAAACTGGGTCACGTGCCATCAAAAACTAGATCAGTAGGTCAAATAATAGAAAAACCTTGTGACCTCTCTAGAGGCCATATTTTTCATGGGATCTGTATGAAAGTTGGTCTGAATGTTCATCTTGATGATATCTAGGTCAATTTCGAAACTGGGTCATGTGCCGTCAAAAACTAGGTCAGTAGGTCTAAAAATAGAAAAACCTTGTGACCTCTCTAGAGGCCATATATTTCATGAGATCTTCATGAAAATTGGTCAGAATTGTAATCATGAGTTTCATACACACAGAAGACATTTCTCTCTGTTTTGCAATATCATTGAAATAAAAATACTACATGCTATATTTCTGATTTATAATTTAAACTTTTAAAAAGCAACGCTAAATTATGTTCTGAGCAAATAAAGGCCAATTTCGTCAGAAAGTTTATAACTTTCTAGGTAAAATAAATGCTGTTTGTAATTATTACATTCAAAGTATTACTGGGCCTTTAAACTATTACTCCAATATGAACTGCTAATTATAAAGATTAATTTTATTAACTTTCATAGGTTCATATGTATTACTTGAATTTCAAGTGTGTGAAATTTCCTTCAACATTTCATTCAAAATACAACAACTGTATCTTTTCCTTGATTCCTCATGCAATAAAACCACCTGACCTAATGTTCATCTCGATGTCATAAGCTTTGATAGGGCGCCAACCTAAAGATGCTATCTGTAACTCTCTGGCATTCCATGTTATTATAATTTCACGCCAATCATTAACCCTCTGACCAGAAATTCTGGGAGAAATTGAAATCTTGGACATTTTAGTAGGACTGTACATGGGTTTATGGCTTTTGTGAACTCAGTAAGCAGGTAAGCATAGTACAGAGGGTGATTAAAAGGCAAGCTTAGAAGATGGGAATATACATGCTACATGGTTTAATGGCTATACATTAACAAGCAAACACCACAATACCACATGCTGGAAGTATTCCTCAGCATTGTCAGAGTACAATCTTCAGGTTAAGCAAGTTAATCAGCACGCATGAAAATGAGATGTTTCAAAAAAAAAAATACCTACCTACCCTCCTAACATTTTTGGCAGTGTTTCCTGAATCGTACATTATTGTTTTAGCCTATTTTCCTCTTGACCTTAAAGAAATGTTTCTATGAATATGAAGTACCTTTATACTTATTGCATTATTAATTGTGGTTTAAATTTACATGTTTTGATAATTTCAGAATGAAGACTAGAAAGACAAAGGAACAGATTCTTCAAGGTTTGCTACAGGGAGACCCAATTTTTTCGAGGAAGGCAAAATGTGAGGATGCTGATATAGGTAGGTAGATTTTATGCTCCAGATGGAAGGCAGATTTATAGCAATCAAATGTGTTGTTAAGGTGAGCCCAGAGTGTTGGGTGATACTGGGTTTAAAACTAAAATAATTTGACCATACAAAAGTCAAGAGAATGCTCGACTGTTTGTAAAATATGTTGCGCTATTTCACATCCTTTTGTCAGCGTCAGCTTTCCCAATTTAACTTTTTGTATATTAGCTGAAATCTCAGTAACCGTTTGTGGGAATGTATCTGGTCACTCCAGGGCTTTTTTATGCCCCCGAAGGGAGGCATATAGTTTTTGAACCGTCCGTCGGTCTGTCCGCAATTTTCGTGTCCGGTCCATATCTTTGTCATCCATGGATGGATTTTCAAATAACTTGGCATGAATGTGTACCACAGTAAGACGACTTGTCGCGTGCAAGACCCAGGTCCGTAGCTCAAAAGTCAAGGTCACACTTAGACGATAAAGGTCATTTTTCAAGATAGTGCATTGATGGGCGTGTCCGGTCCATATCTTTGTCATCCATGGATGGATTTTCAAGTAACTACGCATAAATGTGTGGCACAGTAAGACGACGTGTCGCGCGCAAGACCCATAGGATGATTGGTCATGCAGAGTAGATGACCCCTATTGTTTTTGGGTCACTCCATTAAAGGTCAAGGTCACAGGGGCCTGAACATTGTAAACCATTTCAGATCATTAACTTGAGAACCACTTGACCCAGAATGTTGAAACTTCATAGGATGATTGGTCATGCAGAGTAGATGACCCCTGACCCCTATTGATTTTGGAGTCACTCCGTTAAAGGTCAAGGTCACAGGGGCCGGAACATGGAAAATCGTTTCCAGTCAGTAACTTGCGAACCACTTGTCCCAGAACGTTGAAACTTCATAGGATGATTGGTCATGCAGAGTAAATGACCCCTATAGATTTTTGGGTACTTCTGTTAAAGGTCAACGTCACAGGGGCCTGAACATGGAAAAACATTTCCGGTCCGTAACTTGAGAACCACTTGACCCAGAATGTTGAAACTTCGTAGGATTATTGGTCATGCAGTAGATGACCCCTATTGATTTTGGGGTCAGTCTATTAATGGTCAAGGTCAAAGGGGCCTAGTCATTTTAAATAATTTCCGGAAAGTAACTTGAGAACCACTTGACCTAGAATGTTGAAACCTGATAGGATGATTGGACATGCAGAGTAGATGACCCCTATTTATTTTGGGGTCACTTGATCAAATGTCAAGGTCACAGTAGCCTGAACAGTAACTTGAGAACCACTAGGCCAAGAATGTTGAAATTTAGCGTGATGACTGGACATGCCAAGTAGATGATCTCTATTGCAGCCAACCATCAGTGTCTCTTTCGCTCCTGACCCTTTTTGACTTCTTGCCTAAACGACTTTGCATTGCGGGAGCATATACTATTTACTATATGGATTTGGTTCAAACTTAAAATAGTTGTTCCACATCATATGACACAAGGCCCATAATTCTGGCACCAATTTGCTAACAATTATTCCCCTTTTTACTTAGAATTTAATTTTGATGTATTTTCACTATACCTTTGTTATTACAGAATGGATTTGATTCAAACTTTTAATGCCCAATTTCTACATTGTCCTGCTCTGCTTGCAGAAGGAAGTATTATGCCCTATTAGCAGAGATCTTGAATGTTAGAATTTGTTGTTTTGAGTTAAGTAGATTGTACTTGTTTACACCATGTATTCATTCATTTAACTCTACTTTTGACAAGATTTTTAGATAGTCAAGCTCTTGTTTTATTTTTTTAACATCAGGTTTACTTTCAGTCTGTTATTGTCCACATGAGATTCTTGTTTTAGATGAACACCTACACTTTTGATGAAATTTGAGCAAAAGTTAAGTAGATTTTCAATGACTATTCAATTTTTTCAGGATGGGGATTATTTACAGATGTTTGTTTCAACATTGGGGAGTATATTTGTGAATATAAGGGAGAAGTGATTGACCACGAAGAAGCCAATAGAAGAGGTCACACTGCCTACCAGTTCTCTTTTGAACATCACGGACAGATGCTATGGTGAGGGCTGCATTTTTTCTTGCTTCGCACTTTTATAACAGTATAGTTAATGATAATTGTATTATATATTATATATATATGTATAAATATATTAATAATTTGATTAATAAGTCAGTGGCACATAGTTAAATTTCCCTAGGTCTTATAATCATACACATTACACAAATCTGATAAGGATTGGTGAAGAAATGAATGTGCTTTATGAAAACTTTGCAGATTTCTTCATTTTTGTTATAAATCCAGTAAAATAACTGTGGGCTTTAAATAGAAAGTAAAGGTCACTAGGGCTCGTAGAGCTGCACTGGATACTGGTCTGGGTTGACATTAAGGGATGACTTTAACGAGCAGCAAAGCTTCTTATGCACCAAGTGCTGAAGACACAAAGGAGAAACTGTTTTTAAATTGTCTATATCTGTTTAGTGGTCAAACCTAAACTTAAATTGAAAAGCTTCATGTGTAAACATGAGTCAAGTTAACACAAAGTACATTTTCAATCAGTTCCTTTTCAAATTATATTTAAAATAAGGAAAAAGAAACTAAGCTGCATCATAAAGATCCATAAAAAATCATGCAGTTCTTTTAAATCAAAAGTATATTAGCTTTATACACAAATTGTACAAATCAAGTAGAACTAGGTCAAATTACACCACACACATCACGGCAGCAGGGTTCCTTTTCATCCTACATCAACATAATCTTTTCTTTAATCTTTAAGCAGCCAGGTGCCTGTGTTTATTAGCCCACCATCATCAGATGGTGGGCTATTAAAATCACTTTGCGTCTGTGGTCCGTCCATCCGTTAACATTTTCTCGTTATCGCATCTCCTCAGAAACTACTGGGGGGATTTTGACCAAACTTTGTCAGAATGATGTATTGGTACCCTAGTTGTGTCCGCCTGAAAATCAGACTGGTTCAGCAATTTATGAGTGAGTTATGGCCTTTTGTTTATTTCTATATTTTACATTGATTTATATAGGGAAAAACTTTGAAAACCTTCTTTTCCATAACCACAGAGCCTAGGGCTTTGATATTTGGTTTGAAGCATCATCTAGTGGTCCTCTACCAAGATGATTCAAATTATTTTTCTGGGGTCAAATATGGCCCCGCCCTGGGGGTCACATGGTTTATATAGACTTATATAGGGAAAAACTTTGAATAACCTCTTGTCCAAAACCACAGGGCCTAGGGCTTTGGTATTTTGTATGTGACATCATCTAGTGGTCTTCAACTAAGATTGTTCAAATTATACCCCTAGGGTCAAATATGGCCCCGCCCTGGGGGTCATATGTTTTACATAGACTTATATAAGGAAAAACTTTGAAAATCTTCTTGTCCAAACCACAAAGCCTAAGGCTTTGATACTTGTAATGTAGCATCATCTAGTGGTTCTCTACCAAAGTTTGTTCAAATTATCCCCCTAGGGTCAAAAATGGCCCCGCCCCGGGGTCACATGGTTCATATAGACTTATAAGGGAAAAGCTTTTAAAAAGTTCTTGTCAATAACTACAACATTCATATTTGGACCACATATATATTTTTGAGTGGCAAGATGAACCTTGACATGAGTTGACCTTGATTTTGACCTAGTGACCTACTTTCACATTTCTGTAGCTACAGCCTTCAAATTTGGACCACATGTATATTTTTGAGTGGCAAGATGAACCTTGACATGAGTTGACCTTAATTTTGACCTAGTGACCTACTTTCACATTTCTGTAGCTACAGCCTTCAGATTTGGACCACATGCATAGTTTTGTGCACTGGAAAAAACTTTGACCTTGATTTTGACCTAGTGACCTACTTTCGCATTTTTGAAGGTACAGGCATCAAATTTGGACCATATGCGTAGTTCTGTGTTTCAAAATGAAATTTGACATTGATTTTGACCTAGTGACCTACTTTCACATTTCTCAAGCTACAGCCTTGAAATTTGGACCACATGCATAGTTTTGTGTACTGAAATGAACTTTACATTGACCTAGTGACCTACTTTCACATTTTTAAGGTACAGGCTTCAAATTTGGACCACATGCATAGTTTTGTATTCCGAAATAAAATTTGACCTTGATTTTGACCTAGTGACCTACTTTTACATTTCTCAAGCTATAGCCTTCAGATTTGAACCACATGCATAGTTTAGTGTACCGAAATGAACTTTGACCTTTACATTGACCTAGTGACCTACTTTCACATTTTTGAAGGTACAGACTTCAAATTTGGACCACATGCATAGTTTTGTATTCCGAATAGAATTTGACCTTGATTTTGACCTAGTGACCTACTTTTACATTTCTCAAGCTGCAGCCTTCAAATTTGGACCACTTGCATAGCTTTGTGTACCGAAATGAACTTTGACCTTAAGATTGACCTAGTTACCTACTTTCACATTTCTGTAGCTACAGGCTTCAAATTTAGACCACATGCATAGGATTGTGTACCGAAACAAACTTTGACCTTGACATTGACCTAGTGACCTACTTTCACATTTCTCAAGCTACAGCTTTCGAATTTGGACCACATGCACAGTGTTGTGTACGGAAACGAAATTTGACCTTGAGCTAGTCAATAAGTCTTGAAATTTGGAACACTCAAAAATGGCACATTGGTGGGCGCAAAGATCACTCTGTGATCTCTTGTTTCAAGATGTGATAAATTTTTTGTCACCAAATGTGCCCAATTCAGTTAACACTGGGATACACAAGTTAAATTATGATTGAATTTACAGGAAATTTTGATTTACGAAAAAGAAAACTAGGTTAGTGGCTTTATTATACACTTATATTGATAGTATGTTTTTATAAACTTGTAACATTAATTGAAAAATGACAGAAAATATATTCAGCTTTTGGTCAATTCTGCAGTGTCATGTCTGACACTTTTCAGTTGCACAGAGTACTGGCAGACGAAATTGTGTATTCGAAAATTGTTTGATGATAATACAGGTGACAGGGTTAAGATCCTGGCGCATGCCAGAAAAGCTAAGTCGAGAAAGTCTGAGTGACTCTCCCACTCGCATCGCAACTTGTGACATCCAAAACAAGCACTAAGTCGGCAGTCTATTAATTATCAATTGTGATTAATAGTTTGTTTAAAAAAATCTCTTAATAGGTGTTTCTGTATATTTCCATGTTCCATGGAAGTGAAACTTAGAATGATTATTTTTACAAGTAGACCTACCCGTTTCTACGCCTATTAAATTCAATTTATTATGATATCTAACTGTTGACTCTGAATCATGATCTTCATAATACTTAAAACACATGGTTATTTCATGAGAAACAACTTCAACACCTGTTTTTAATGGTTAAAATCACCAGAAATTTTGGTGATAGGCAGTTTATTTCATTATTTGGTCTACGTAACTGAGCGGTTATATGACCCGTAGCTAGGCTGCCATTTTGTGTGTGACATCATGCTGAAGCTGAGAATCAACTGCTGAATGATTTGACCAGAGCCTTTATATTAAGAATTTGAAAGAAAAACATTTGCAGAATTTGCATTTCGCATCAAAAAGAACCAAACATAACAAAAAAACATTTTTGCCCTCAGGATGGCTGTAAAATTTGTTGGGTCGGTCGGATCACTACAAACAATTTTTTAATTATGGCCTTTGTTTCATTTGATTGTGAACGACAAAATTGTGATGAAATTCAGAAATGAATAAATGTAATTAAGCAAAAAAATGTCAATTGATATTGCAGCATTGATGCATATCATCAGTCAACTGCTGGCATTGCCAGGTATGCCAATGACGAGTGGCAGAAACCGAATTCGCGTGTGGTAAAAGAGGTTGTGAATGGTGAACCACATCTGTTCCTGAAGTGTATTAGGCCAATTACTGTGGGGATGGAAATAAGATATAACTACAACAACAAAGATGCTTTTTGGAGAACTTCGAAAAAGGTAAATTACCCATATTGATTTTGAGATCAATAGTCATAGGTCAAGGTCAAAGTGACCCAGAACAGTCGAACAGTTTCCGGACGATAACTTGAGAACGCTTGGACCTAGGATCACGAAACTTGATAGGGAGGTTTTGTCATAGAGTGTGTTGTATTTAGTACCTTTGTTTATGTTTCAGGTTTCGTACCAAAGCTACAACTATTTTTGTAACTATTAAAGAATTATTTGGTTATTTAGTGCTTAATAGAAAGATATTTGTCTTTATACTTAGTCAAAAACACCTTATACAGTTCAGTAAGTCAATTTAGTCATTGTAGTTGGTAGTCCAAAATAGTAGTATTTCGTAGAATTTACTACCCTTTGAGCATTGATCTCATATTTATGTTCGATTAATCTTCCACTTAACATTCATTTGCATGAATCGATAACCAATCACAACCACACCGCCATATTCAAAAGTGTAAACAAAAGTCGTAGACATTTTGTGCTCAAATTTTCCCCATCTATTGTTTATATACATTTATAAATATACAGGTAATTGTGTGTTTGAATTTATAAACATGTATGTATTGTAATTATGTCTCCCCTAGGAGACATTGTTTTTGCCCTGTCCGTCCGTCCGTCCGTACGTCACACTTCATTTCCGAGCAATAACTGAAGAACCATTTGACCTAGAACCTTCAAACTTCATAGGGTTGTAGGGCTGCTGGAGTAGACGACCCCTATTGTTTTTGGGGTCACTCCGACAAAGGTCAAGGTCACAAGGGCCTGAACATTGAAAACCATTTCTGATCAATAACTAGAGAACCACTTGACCCAGAATGTTGAAACTTCATAGGATGATTGGTCATGAAGAGTAGATGACCCTATTGATTGTGGGGTCACTCCGTCAAAGGTCAAGGTCACAGGGGCCTGAAAATTGAAAACCATTTCCGATCAATAACTAGAGAACCACTTGACCCAGAATGTTGAAACTTCATAGGATGATTGGTCATGAAGAGTAGATGACCCCTATTGATTTTAGGGTCACTCCGTCAAAGGTCAAGGTCACAGGGGCCTGAACATTGAAAACCATTTCCGGTCATTAACTTGAGAACCACTTGACCCAGAATGTTGAAACTTAATAGGATGATTGGTCATGCAGAGTAGATGACCCCTAACGATTTTGGGGTCACTCTGTGAAAGGTCAAGGTCACAGGGGCCTGAACATTGAAAACCATTTCCGGTCAGTAACTTGAGAACCACCTGACCCAGAATGATGAAACTTCATAGGATGATTGGTCATGCAGAGTAGATGATCCCTAACGATTTTAGGGTCACTCTGTTAAAGGTCAAGGCCACAGGGGCCTGAACATGGAAAACCATTTCCAACCAATAACTTGAGAACCTCTCGACCCAGAATGTTGAAACTTCATAGGATGATTGTTCATGCAGAGTAAATGACCCCTATTGTTTTTGGGGTCACTCTGTTAAAGGTCAAGGTCACAGGGGCCTGAACATTGATAACCAGTTCCGATCAATAACTTGAGAACCACTTGACCCAGAATGTTGAAACTTCATAGGATGATTGAACATGCAGAGTAGATGACCCCTATTGATTTTGGGGTCAGTCTATTAAAGGTCAAGGTCACAGTGGCCTGTTCATGTAAAATCATTTTTTGGAAATAACTTGAGAACCACTTGACCTACAATGTTGAAAATTAATAGGATGATTGGACATGCAGAGTAGATGACCCCTATTTATTTTGAGGTCATTTGATCAAAGGTCAAGGTCACAGGAGCCTGAACAGTGACTTGAGAACCACTAGGCCAAGAGTGTTAAAATTTAGCGGGATGACTGGACATGCCAGGTAGATGATCCCTATTGCAGCCAACCATCAGTGTCTCTTTGACTTTCGCTCCTGACCCCTATTGACTTCTTGCCTATAGGACTTTGCATTGGGGGAGACATGCGCTTTTTTACAAAAACATTTTCTAGTTTTTGATTGTGTGCATTCATCAATTGTTCCAGTACTAGTAATTATTGTTTTCCTATGGTCCGATGAAATGTTTATGTTATAGTTGCAGGATCGTATCTGTCGTCAAATACATATCATACGAACCCCAGACTTGAGTTGTCATTACTCAGTCTACCAGCTGGCTAGGTCTGTGACAGTTGGTCATGACCAGCAAGTGACTCCTATTGATTTTGCAATCAGTAGGTCAAAGGTCAAGGTCACAGTGACCCAGAACAGTTAAAATATAATACCATATACTTGAGAATGTTTGGGCCTTAGCTTAGGATCACAAAATTTGATAGGGATGTTGGGTCATGACCAGTAGATGACCCCGTATGATTTTGAGGTCAGTAGGTCAAAGGTCAAGGTCATAGTGACCAAATAATTTCTGTTCCTTGTGCAGTTACTGAATACATCAGGGAGGGCATCTCGTGTTATAAGAGCTCTTGTTTCCTGGGGGGTTATTAATGACTAAGGTCAAGTTCACGGCTTACTTGAGACTGAAAATTTCACATCTTACTCCAGCAACTCACTTGGAGGTTATTTGTATTTTACAAAACAGCTCTTACCTTTCAAGTCTTGAATCTTTTTCTGTTCCTATGCCAAAATGTGTCCGTCGTCTGTATGTCGTCTGTCCGTCAACATTTAGCTTGTGTATGCGATAGAGGCTGTATTTTTCAACTGATCTTCATGAAATTTGGTGAGAATGATAACCTTGATGAAATCTAGGCCGAGTTTGAAAATGGGTCATCTGGGGTCAAAAACTAGGTCACTAGGTCAAATCAAAGAAAAACCTTGGGTATGCGATAGAGGCTGTCTTTTTCAACTGATCTTCATGAAATTATGTCAGAATGATAACCTTGATGAAATCTGGGCTAAGTTGGAGAATGGGTCATCTTGGATCAAAAACTAGGTCACTAGGTCAAATAAAAAAAATACTAATTGATACTTTTTGCTCCAATTTTAATGATAATTGGTCAGAATATTTTTTTCCATGAAATCACTAGGTCAAACATATTTACACCGTTACGGTTTGTTATGGTGTGTTTCTCAGGTGAGCGACCTAGGGCCATCCTGGCCGTCTTGTTTTAAGTTACAATTTTGTTGCGTTGAGGTGACGAATTATGTATACCTTACAGATCATCAAGAAGAAAATGAATCAGTTAAGTATGTAATTTTTTAGTTCATAAAGTTGCACTGAATGTTTTAATTTTTTTATTACTGTTTTTTTTTAGCTCACCTGTCATGTAGTGACATGGTGAGCTTTTGTGATCGTCCGTCGTCTGTTCAAAATTTCTTGTGAATATGATAGAGACTGGCCAGATCCCATTATGGGTTCCAGAGTTATGGCCCTTTAAAGGGCCAGAATATACTATTTTTTGGCTTGTGAACACGATAGAGACCACATTTTGCAATCAACTTAAATCAAACTTGCACACAAGTTGTATTGGCATAATATCTCGGTTCCTTTCCTGACTAGTACGTGACCCATGGGTCAAAAGGGACTATTACAAGAAAATATTTATCCTGATGATATTTAATGTGTATGCCTATATGATCTATGTCAAAACTTGATCTTATCATCAAGAGCAATGGTACTCAGGTGAGCGATGTAGGGCCATCATGGCCCTCTTGTCTTGTTTTTGCATGTCTTGCTACCCAAATTTCTAATAGAACTAAGATTTGTTATTAGGGATGGCAATGAATATTCATTTGTAACACCTATAATTTTTTGGAATACTGTTTCACTGTTTGAATTAGAAAAAAAGTATGAATGATACATAATATGTAAAGGAAGATAAAAAAACATTGTAAACTTACCTGCCAAGCCCGATTCGTGTTATGAAGTATATATGAGAGTTGCGTCAGCATGTGTACATGTGTTAGACATGTCATTGTGTATCATGATATTAAAGACATTAAAATTACTAAAGGCTTGCCTTATTTTTTTTGTCAAATTGATATAAATGGGTTACAAATTTGTTCATTGCAATCCTCACCTCCTGACCCCCTACCCCCCATCAACCCTGTGCTCAGTCTAACCAAGGTGGACAAGATCCCTCCTTGATTCAAAAAACTATTTAATATGTTAATCTTTATCAAGTCTTAAAGCTTTTTATTCAACAAATTCAGAGGGGATTTTGTCCTTGATTTGGATAAATTCCGCAGGGTGAGAATTGGTGGCTCAGTTCCAAGTTTAGCTGTGCATCAAATTTGGTGTCTAAGTAAGTGTTTCAGAAAGCTTATTATGCAATTATTAGTTTGTATTTAAGTTAACAGTGTGTTTCGGCCGGGTATATGATATATAGTGTCATATATTGAATATTTTTTAATATTAAACATCTTCTTTGAGACAGTTGCATTTAACCAAATTTGGTCAGCAGCTTCCTTAATATGAATCTCTTTCAGATCGGTCAGTTAAGAACCTGAAGTCATAAAGTGACCCCACTTAGGTCTCGCAAAGTTATTAGGGCTCTAGGTAGGCTTTGATTTTAGGGATAAGTTACTGATCTAGGCAGCTCGTCCTACAGACTAGTTGTTTTTCAAAGAATTTGTCGAGCCTTTTTCATCTATCATGTTTGTGCTACAAATGATGAATTCAATTTCTTAGAAGTCAGATATAAGGCTATTTATGACCTAACTGATCAGTAACACAGGAACCAAAGGATCAGTGACTGCAAAATGCATTAACGCAGTCAGTCACACTTTCCCTTGATTAAAATGTTGACTTCTTCTTCCAGGTGACGGTGATGCCATTCTTCCAGGTGACAGTGATGTCATTCCTCCACTTACTGGTAAAAGGAAACAAACATCTGTAAATACAGTCTGTGAAACAGCATCTATGGAGAACATTCCCATAATGGATAAAACTGTAGCTGACGTTATAATTGAAGTACATGGTAAGTTGTAGTTCAGCTTGTATTCGTGCCACCCTATAGTACAGATACTTACGGATCGTGTTTTTTATATGGCATGGCTCTCAGACAGTCACTCTCTCTCTTGATTAAAATGTTGACATCTTTCTTTCAGGTGATGGTGATGTCAATCTTCCAGGTGACGGTGATGTCATTCTTTCACTTACTGACAAAAGGAAACGAACATCTGTAAATACAGTCTGTGGAACGGCATCTATGGAGAACATTCCCATAATGGATAAACCTGTAGCTGACGTTATAAGTGAAGAACATGGTAAGTTGTAGTTCAGCTTGTTGCCGTGTCACCCTATAGTACAGATACTTACGGATCGTGTTTTTCATATGGCATGGCTCTCAGTCAGTCACTCTTTCCCTTGATTAAAATGTTGACTTCTTTCTTCCAGGTGACGGTGATGCCATTCTTCCATGTGACAGTGATGTCATTCCTCCACTTACCGGTAAAAGGAAACAAACATCTGTAAATACAGTCTGTGTAACAGCATCTGTGGAGAGCATTCCCATAATGGATAAACCTGTAGCTGCCGTGATAAGTGAAGTACATTGTAAGTTCTATTTCAGCTTGTTTTTGTGTCACCCTATAGTACAGATACTTAGTAGAGTTGGGTATCGCCGCTGAAAATGTATCGCGATATTATTGTGATACTTTGGTTGTATCATGATAAAGTATCACGATACTTACACATAACAGAATGAATGCAGTTTTGAACTGAGTTTTCAAACTTAAACCTTAACAACTTAATCAGGTATGACCACAGATCTTTTTATATGTTTATTCTGTATTACTTCTCTGGCAGTGACAAGATTTTGACTGAATAAACTTTAAATATCAGTAAAATGGTAAAGTCGTTTTGTTGTCGTTACCAACGAATGTGTCGCCTATAAAAAAAAAATGGTGCTTAAAAGCTGTAGTGCACCGGACCACTACAAACTCCCAACAGGGGTACTAGAACGCAAGTAAAGGTAACCGCTTTGAGGAGCTACTGCTGACATTCAAAAATACAAATATTTTGTCAAAGGTTTTTGATTTTTTTTTGATGATTAAAATTTCAACTTTCAGATGAGTCAATATCAGCTGTTACATACTTACACTGTCGAATTCACCATAACAGACATTTAGTGGTTTCAGTAACGTAAGCGGCATGGAACTAAACTAAAATTCAGACAGAACTTGTGGTTTTTGAGTCGGCTAAAGGCTGAAAGCCTTTTGACGAGTCCTTGCTATCCAACGATTCTCTAAATGGACCAAATAACACAGTGAAGGGATGTAGTTCCATTAGATTTCTCAAACTTCAAACAGTTCACTGCATGAATGAAGTTAAGTTGTGTCAATTCCCTTTGCTATGACCAATATACGATGTAATCTGTCATATTTATGACTTGTAATTGTGCAATTCTCGAATGTAACTCATTAAGCATAAATGTGCATTTTAAGAATTGCGCAGGCTTACAAAGCTTGGGTAACATCCAGCGAAAGACAAAAAATAGTTCCAGCAGGGCTCCAGATAAGATGCGTATTAGCATAAATTACGTATAGAAATAATGCAAATACGCATGTCTAATAATTTCTAAGCGTATAAAAACGTATATAAAATTACAGGAACGCACACAATGCTTTTTTAAAAACAAAATCTGAATCGTCTGGATGCGTTAGGTAACATAGCCGATCAGCCTTAATTCTCCCACATTGAACGTAAACACGCATCGTATGATTTCTATAAACTTTGCGTGGGTTGAATTTTGCAGTCAGTAAATGTGTGACCGTTGGTTCGGCAGCTCCAAATAGTTGTGGGGGGAAATTATGCTCAAGTGGTAACTGACCACCGAAGACCGATCAGTCAACAGATATTTTGGAGTGGGGTCATTGCCCCTGTATGGTTGCACAAATGATAAACTCCATGTTTCAGTTCAGTAATTAATTCTTTTATTTTATGATGGACACCAATGTGTAGTTTATGTAATGTTATTTCAATATTTTAGTATAGTCCAGTATTCCAAATGTTATCAAAGTTCTATGTTCAAAATACAGTTAAAGATAAACACATCCAAGACAAGCACCGAAATTGTATTCTATACTGTCAATTTAGTTTAGCGATGTTGCTTGTTCGAAATTACAAAGAAGACTGCTTTTTAGTTGGAAAACAAATTATATGTTTCCAAGGACAATCTCCAGGGTAACCATATTAGCCAATAAAAATTTAAAAGTAATTTTATATTTAAACCAATGAAAACTATTGTAACAAAAAGGTGAAATCATTTACTTAAGAATTTAGAAGTTTACTTAAGAACACATGCCTGGGCTTCACACTTAATCAGCCAAGGAAGCCAAGGTGTTTGTTAACAAAAGCACCTAATGCAAAGTGCTAAAAGCAAAATCTGTTTTATAATCAAAAGTGTTTAGAAAGTGATAAAGTAAAAATTTCTGACATGTTTAAGCAGGAAAATAATAAGTTAAGTAACACATGTCCAAGCAAATAATGTTACAAAATAGAAAAATCAATTTTGAATAATTTTTACTTAAATTCACAAGATTTGAAATTAAAATAATAAAATTTTAATTTATCATTAAAATTTTATGAAAGAATTTGGCTGATTTTATAGCCTGGTTACACATTACCCCTTCTTGAAAAAATGATTGTCCTCAATCATAAAACTTACAACATAACAAATGTAACAATAACAAATTTGCATACAAATATGAATAAAGACAATAATAAACATACAATTCATTTATACAGTGGCAACACACACACGTATCTTCAGGATTTACACAGCGACTGGCCAGTCTTAATTTGCACATTCATTCATCCGTTTGTATATTATTTTTATATAAAGTGTTTGTTTTTCTTTGTTTTTTTTTTGTTTTTTAGATTACATGCATTAATATCATAAAATAGAGCTCTTTAATTGAAGGTAAGTATGGTATGCACATGAAGGAAAACAAGTTAACTTCAAATTTTCTATAAAATGACTTGTATCATGGTGATAACTAGTGATATATTATAGAAAATGTTGCAATTGTCGAAAGGACAACAGTAAAATGCAAAAATATTGAAGTTAAAAAGTAAAACAACAATAATGTTTATTGTAGCCTCCATATACACAGAATTGTCTATAGATAGTGGCTTTATCGCAAATATGGCATAAAACTTGACACTGAATAGCCATGTGATTTTGGAATCACTAAAGTAACATTGTAACATTAATTCAGTTACGTTGTATGATTGCTTTTGCAACTTGTCTAGTTGTGGATAGATTCTAAGTATAATAAGTAACATTAAATAATAATCTACCACTGAAGTATGGTTATCTGCTCATTGGCAGTCATATATAATGTTTCAATTTTGTGTAGTATGCACATTGGCATTATAATGTTGGTTTTGTAACTTCATGTTGTGGACTGATGCAAGTATATCATGGAACAGTAATTGTTCAGCCACAGTTAGTATAGATGAGTGAATCTTTTAGTTCACTATGTAATATTTTATAAATTCATGACTGCATAATTATACAATTTCAATATTGAACATTTTGATTTGTGAGAGACAGCAAGTATGACATAAAACTTAAAGTTGTCTTCACAATAAGTATAGTGTAATTACATTTTGTTATTTTTGCTTCAAATAACATAATTATAATAGTTTGAAATATTTGTAGTGTATTGGCAGTGAGTGACTTCCAGTATCCATTTGTAACATAATTTTGGTCCTCCTGCACTAACTGAAGATGAAGATTCAAGTATTGTTCACTGTCCTTCAGCTTTATATATTTTCACTTGTGTTCATTGACACTTTAATATTTGGAAGCCCATGGTATAGCGTTCTTTGTCCATATTAATAATATCTATCTTGGTAAAGTGAAATTAGAACATTTAGTGGGACATTGCCTCATGCACATTGAAACAGTTGCACTTCATTTTAACTGCAGAGAAACCTATTTATTCTATCAGAACAGCATTGCTCATTTACCTTTTGGTAGATGGTAAAATTAGACATTGTAAAAATTTAAATTTATTAAGATGTTTACATATCTTGGAGAAAATATCATTAACTTTTCTAAAAACATCTGCCCTTATCATAAAATAGTACTGTTATTGTCAAAAATTAGACGTAGTTTACTTTGTGTTGGAAACAACTATCAAACTATACCTTGACAGTAGAGTACAGTTCAATTTACAAAAATATACATTATCTACTATGCATAAAACCTGAATTATTATTTAGAACCTTTGTTTGATTTGAAAATTTTACCAGGCTGCTTGATCTTGGCTGCCATTCTAAACAAAAACTGTCTAACACACTTGATGGGGGCTTGAGAAAATGGAAGCCATACTGGCTCACGAGAGTCAGAGAGATAGACCTTGAAGTATGTTGAATCAAGGGGATCTGATTCATCATTCGTCATGACAGCTCTGATCATTTTGGCTTCGGCTGTTTTTCCATCATCCAACAAAGCTGTTTTGCTCTGCCACAATTCATGGTCTGTTTCTTGTAGGCCGTCAAACAGTGAGTTTAGATATGGCTGAAGTAATTCTTTTCGTTCTGATATTCTGAAAGGTACACCTCTACGAGCAAGCTGATTGTTGCCATAGATAGAATAGATTTCTTGGTTGGATAAGTCATAGTTTCACAGTATCCTACAACAGTGTTCTTTACAGGTTTAATAAGGTGTATTGGAGTGGCAGTCTGTCAAAGAATCTGTGTTGCTTCAACAGAGGACGTTTTCGTTTCTTTCCACTCATAGTTTTGTTGATGTGGTACTCTCTAATGTAGACATCAGGGATGGAAGATGCATATTCCCAGGTGCTGGGTTTGTTTGGAGCCTTCCATTTGATTCTGTAGTAGAGAGTATCCTTGCTGCGTTTTGATGTAATGATTTTTTCTATGTCCTCTGCTGAAAATTTGTGTGTTGGTGTTTGTGCTGTTGTGGATGTTTGTGCTGTTTGTGGTGTTGTAGTAGTTTGCATGTTTGATGTTGTTTGCTGAGGATCTTCTTGTGTATGACTGGAATCATGAGGTTGTGATAGTGTTTCCTGTTGTTGTGACTGTTGCTGTGTTTGTGCAAGTTGTTGCTGATTGTGATTAGTGTCATTTGTGACTTGACTGTTTGATGATTTTGACCGTTTGACCTTTGCTTTTGATTTAGGATTTGCTGGTCGTTTACCTTTGTCCTGTGCATTAGATGTGTTAGTGTCTGTGTGTGTGTGATCATCAGTAGGTAGTTCTTCAGCATTCAAAGGTTCTTCCAGATGTTCATACCCTTCAGGTGGATTTGTTGGCCTGGACTCAGGGTCATGGTAGGACTTGAGGCGAGTGGCGTTAACAAGCACTTTGACTTCCTTGTTATCACTACAGCGCCTCAGCTTGTATGTATTGTGTGGACCATTAAACACAATGTAATATGGTCCAACCCATTTCTTATGCAATTTAGGGGCCATACCTGGAGGAACCTTTGTGCAAAATAACCATACTCTGTCAGCTGGCCTGTATTTGGGTTCTTGAGACCTTTTGTCATATTGTTCCTTATACTTGTCCTGTGCAAGTTTAATGTTTTCTGCAGCTATTTTCCTGGCAATGTCAAGGTTATGCAGAATCTGGGAAAGATGAGTCTTGAAAGAAGCAGAAAGAGTAGTTTTGGGAGTGAGGGCTGTGTCTATAGGCAGACGCATCTCACGGCCGAAAAGTAAGAAGAAAGGAGAGTGTTGAGTTGATTGGGTAGCAGGAGTCATGCGATATGCCATCATAATTGAAGGAAGAAGTTCTGGCCAATCATCCTGCTGTCCCTTACAGTAAAGGCGAAGAGACTGAAGGATTACACTGTTCATTCGCTCCACAGATCCATTAAGTAATGGTCTGTAAGAACTTGTGTAGAACCGTGTAATTTGGAAAAGTTCACAGAGTGCCTTGACAAGCTGCGAAAGGAACTGCTGACCTCTGTCAGACACAAGGACATTAGGGGCTCCATAGCGGCATATGACCTCCTTGAAAAGAACAGCTGCCACTTCAGTAGCCTCCTGTGTGCGAAGTGGAAACGCTTCGCACCATTTAGAGTAGCTATCCACTACAAGAAGTACATATTTGTATTTGTCTTTTGTTGTTGGAAGGCCTCCTAAAATGTCAATGTGCCATCTCTGAAAAAGGTCAACAACAGGCATAGGTTGAAGGGGTGGTGGTTTGCCATGGATGTCCCTCTTCACCTGCTGACATTGGTCACATGACTGTATATATTTCTGGCAGTCCCCGAACATGGTGGGCCAATAATATTTCTGTCTGAGCGCAGCATATGTGCGCTCAAACCCCTGGTGCATGCCACCAGCCAGACTGTCGTGATATGATTTCAAGACATCATCACGCAGAATAGATGGGAACACACACTGTGTAATGAGTTTCTGGTCCTTAGGGATGCCTTTTGTCCTAGGTGTATATAAATGTAGTAAAACACCATGTTCAGAAAGTTCATACTGTTCTGCCTCAGCTACTACCTGTTTTGCTTTCTTAGGTTCGTCTGGGAGTTCCTGTTTTAATTTATAATTGAAAATGTTTCTGTAAAATTCATCATCCCTTTGTAGAAATATCAGGTCCATGTTTTGTGTAATAGGGTCTTCCATTTTCTGTTGTGTTTGGGAGTCTTCTTTGTTTGGTGCTGTCTCAGTGCAGGCAGTGGCTGGAGCTACAGATGGAGTGGGAACATTGTCGTGACTGTAAACAAGTGTCACAGCTGCCAGTTCTCTAGACTTGGTGTCTGAGACCGTACAGACCAGTTCACTTGGTCACTTTGTTCCTTGCCACTTTTCTCATTCGCTTCATGGTAGAGGCGACGCGAGAGTCCATCTGCATTTCCATTAGCACTAGAAGCCTTGTGAACGATCTCGAAGTTGTAGCCCTGAAGTGTCAGAGCCCATCTACCGAGACGTCCTTGGCAGTTCTTAATGTGCTTCAACCACTTCACAGAAACGTTATCTGTGTACACTGTAAAGAAGTTGTTGGCAAGGTAGGGTCTGAAATGTTTCACAGCTTCTACCAGTGCCAACCCCTCCTTATCTGTGATGTGCCATCTTAACTCATGGCCATGTAGTGTTCTTCCGCCGTATGAAATAGGATGTTCAAGACCATTATCATCCAATTGTGACAATACGTAACCAATGGAATGATCAGAACTGTCTGTTGCTAGAATAAATGGTCTATCAAATCTAGGGAAGGCTAAAATAGGCGGAGAAGAAAGAGCTTTCTTTAAAGTCTTAAATGCATTTTCACATTCAGGTGTCCATTTGAATTTAGAGTCCTTTTTAAGAAGTGCTGATAGGGGATTTGCAATTTTGGCATATGATTTAATAAATTTCCTGTAGTACGAAGTCATACCAAGAAAAGATTTGACTTGTTTCACATTTTTGGGGGGTGGGTACTCGTCAATGGCTTTTGTTTTATCTGGGTTGACTTTGATACCATGTTTTGAGATGACATGCCCGAGATATTCAATCTCACGGGTTGCAAATTTGCATTTTGCCGCTGAAGAGTAAGATTTGCTGAGCTTAGATTAGAAAAGACTTGAGATAAGTGATCGAGGTGTTCTTCAAAGTTGTGAGAAAAGACAAGAATGTCGTCGATGTAAACAAGAGCAATTTTCCAGTTAAGATGTTTCAGAACTTTGCACATTAGATTTTGAAAGGTGATAGGAGAGTTCATTAAGCCAAAAGGTAAGCGAGTCCAAGTGTAAACAGATTGATGAGTGACAAAAGCGGCCTTGTGAGCAGTTTCTGGATCAAGTGGTACTTGCCAAAAACCACTCTTAAGGTCAAGAACAGAGAAAATTTCAGCCTTAGCATCAGCAATGGTATCAAAGACGTCAGATATATGGGGAATTGGAAAAGACAATGGTTCCGTGGTCTTATTCAAATCGCGGTAATCTATAGTAAAGCGATATTCGCCATTCTTTTTCTTAACAAGCACCACAGGGCTATTCCATGGCGAATCAGACTCTTCAATGAAACCATGGTCAAGCATTTCTTTGACCTGCCGCTCAGTTTCACGGCGCATATCAGGACTTTGTCTGTAGGGAGCTTTCTTAATGGGCTTAGCATTTCCGGTTTCAATTCTGTGGGAGAATAGATTTGTGAGACCTAATTCAGAGAAGTCCTTTGCAAAAGACTTTCTGTTTTTACCAATGAATATTAAGAGTCTTCTCTTCTGGTCAGAGGTGAGATCAGAGTCATTAAGGCTGATTCCAAGATCTTCTGCAATTTCAATATAGTGCTCATCAGTTAGTGTGTCGGTATGAATAGAATTAACAGATGCAGGAGCTTCAGAATTTTCAGAAGTAGGAAGATCAGTAACTTGCGTGACATTAGCACAGTTAATTTCAGAAAGAACAGAAACTCTAGCATTAGATTTTAAAAAGACGGGAAGAGCAGTTGGATTCATGAGACGGTACTGTATTTTTCCATCCACAACTGTAGAAAGACATTTGCCTCCTGCCAGTTCATCTTTTATTAGATTCTTTGGCGGCTCACACAGCACAGTTTCACCATCCTTAAATTTGTTAGTTTTTAAGGGAAGGATAAATTCTGAGTGTGGAGGTATGACATGTGACGTAAGTGTTTTACCAAAATCAGTTTTAGCAAGATCTGGTGAAATTAAAGAGATAGTGATTTGGTTAGTGTTTTCCTTGTTAATTGTTATAAAGTTAGATTGGAAATTCAGCTGGAATCCTTCTTTCTTCATAAAATCTCTTCCAAGAATGACTGGTTCAGGGAGTGTTGAGAAGACATGGAAAGTGTGTTGAAAGGGGAAACCATCAATAAGGAAAGAAAGAGTGATGGTTCCTAGCACTGAATGGATCTCACCACATACACCATAAATATGAGCAATTTGGGCAGGGTCATACTGAGGGTCTTTAGAAAATTTCTTAACAATGTGCTCACTTATACAAGAAATACCAGCACCAGAATCAAAGAGTGTTTGGTACTGTTTTGAATCAATTTGAATATACGCCCTACAGTTTTGATCTAGAGAAGAAACTAAAGAAATAGTGGGTTTGACCTCACAATCATTGGTAATGTTAGCACAGGTTTGTTTAGAGCACTGCCAAGGAGCCTTATAAGAAGCCATTTTATCTAGAGCACTTAAAGTCTAAATACTAATACAATGGGAAAAATATATATCTTTACAAAATTTACTTAGTCTAGTGAAATAAGTTATAATTGCTGAACTAGTTGAAATAATGGTAAGTGAAAATACTCAACTTTAGGTTAAGTTTGCTTTAAACATTTAAGTTTAATTGTAAAACTTGTAATCAAGTTCGAAACTGTACAAAATAATAGAATTTTTCCAGCACTTGCAAAAATGTGTACTCAAAGTAGAGATTATTAAATAAATTTTACTGAAAATTTGTGAATATAGCTTGGAAACAACAATTTAATGAAAAACTTTGATTAAATGTGTTCAAATTTTCTACTATCTACCATGAAAATACAACAAAAGTAGATGAAATTGTGCAAAAGCTGTTCTGAATAGAATAAAGTAACAAATCAATTGGTTAACAACAACTGTTTCAAATACACGAGAAACAATATAGCACTAAATGTTGAAATTTCACTTACCAAAATATAGCACTTTAAGAATTTTCAATTGTCTTGATGTTTATCACATCATATCTGTTGTTTTCTGGCTTCTTCTGGTCTTCTTCTGGATGACGGCTCTTCTCTTCAAGTAACAGCTCAAATGCGGTCAGTCCCTGACTTCAGTAGGTTCCTAATTTTAGGTTATGGTGGTTTGTTTTTAGTGTTTATGAAATATCTGCTTTAATTAGCTCTGATCCCTCAATTACATTAACAATTCTAGGATTGTCTGTTGCAGTTTATTTTATTAGCATTTTGATCCCCGAGTTTACTTTCAGCACTTTTTGTTTTCTTCTGATTTTGACATTCAAGTCCACAATAGCACTTTCACAAGTTGTTGTAATTCTTCTTCAAAGTTTAGTCCATTTCTCGTATGTATATAATGATCGTACCCGGATTCTCCACCACAAATCTGTGACCGTCGGTTCGGCAGCTCCAAATAGTTGTGGGGGAAATTATGCTCAAGTGGTAACTGACCACCGAAGACCGATCAGTCAACAGATATTTTGGAGTGGGGTCATTGCCCCTGTATGGTTGCACAAATGATAAACTCCATGTTTCAGTTCAGTAATTAATTCTTTTATTTTATGATGGACACCAATGTGTAGTTTATGTAATGTTATTTCAATATTTTAGTATAGTCCAGTATTCCAAATGTTATCAAAGTTCTATGTTCAAAATACAGTTAAAGATAAACACATCCAAGACAAGCACCGAAATTGTATTCTATACTGTCAATTTAGTTTAGCGATGTTGCTTGTTCGAAATTACAAAGAAGACTGCTTTTTAGTTGGAAAACAAATTATATGTTTCCAAGGACAATCTCCAGGGTAACCATATTAGCCAATAAAAATTTAAAAGTAATTTTATATTTAAACCAATGAAAATTATTGTAACAAAAAGGTGAAATCATTTACTTAAGAATTTAGAAGTTTACTTAAGAACATGCCTGGGCTTCACACTTAATCAGCCAAGGAAGCCAAGGTGTTTGTTAACAAAAGCACCTAATGCAAAGTGCTAAAAGCAAAATCTGTTTTATAATCAAAAGTGTTTAGAAAGTGATAAAGTAAAAATTTCTGACATGTTTAAGCAGGAAAATAATAAGTTAAGTAACACATGTCCAAGCAAATAATGTTACAAAATAGAAAAATCAATTTTGAATAATTTTTACTTAAATTCACAAGATTTGAAATTAAAATAATAAAATTTTAATTTATCATTAAAATTTTATGAAAGAATTTGGCTGATTTTATAGCCTGGTTACAAATGGATAAAACTGGAGAAAAGTGTAATCGTATCCGGATATAATATTTTGGGTAAATATCGAGCTGTGTTATGAAATTTTAAGAAAAAAACTAAAAACAAACTGAAACTGGTAGACTATACTGTCAGTACATCAATCATTAGCCGACTCAGGCCATTCAGGCCTTTGATTGGAATATGTAATCAAGTATCGTCCTGTATCGATACCCGAGCATTGTATCGCAATACTGTATCGTTAAAGCAAATATCACGATTCACCGAGGTATCATTGATATCACCCCAACTCTAATACTTAGGGATCGTGTTGTTTAATATGGCATTGCAATCAGTCAGTTACACTTTCCCTTGATTAAAATGTTGACATCTTTCTTTCAGTGGACAGTTATGCCATTCTTCCAGGTGACAGTGATGCCGTTCTTCCAGTAGACAGTGATGTCATTCTTCCACTTACTGGCAAAAGGAAACGAACATCTGTAAATACAGTCTGTGAAACAGCATCTATGGAGAACATTCCCATAATGGATAAACCTGTAGCTGACGTTATAAGTGAAGTACATGGTAAGTTGCAGATCAGCTTGTTTTCATGTCAGCCTGTAGTACAGATACTTAGGGATCGTGTTTTTCATATGGCATGGCTCTCAGTCAGTCACACTTTCCCTTGATTGAAATGTTGACATCTTCCTTTCAGTGGACAGTGATGCCATTCTTCCAGGTGACAGTGATGTCATTTATCCACCTACTGGTAAACGGAAACAAACATCTGTAAATACAGTCTGTGAAACAGCATCTATGGAGATCATTCCCATAATTGATAAACCTGAAGCTGACGTTATAAGTGAAGTGCATGGTAAGTTTTAGTTCAGATTGTTTTAGTGTCACCCTATAGTAGAGATACTTACGTATCGTGTTTTTCATATGGCATTGCTCTCAGTCAGGCACATTTTCCCTTGATTGAAATGTTGACATTTTTATGCCCCT
>NW_026461419.1:0-55582 GCF_021730395.1 Mercenaria mercenaria | reverse complement strand
GATCATAAAAGCTCACCCTGTCACGTACACCCTGTCACTACATGACAGGTCAGCTAAAAATAAACAAAGGGCCAAAATTCACTCAAAAATTGTTGAACCGGTGTGATTTTCAGGGGGACACAACTAGGGTACCAATAAGTTATTGTGACAAAGTCTGGTCAAAATCCATTAAGTAGTTTCTGAGGAGATGCAATACCAAGAAATTGTAAACGGAGGGAAGGATGGAAGGACGACAGAGCTTGGATGCAAAGTGATTTGAATAGCTGATCTGATGATGGTGGACTAAATATGAACAAGAGCTGTCGGATGACAGCGTGCTCGACTATTCGAAGAATTGATTGAAGAATGGGGCCAAAATATTATAACAGATTTTCAGACAAAAGAAAAAAATAAATTATACAAACAATGTTCCTGTATTTGTGGATTTCGATAAGTCTTGCACTAAATGGCAATGTGTATGAAAAACTGAACCAATTTCAAAGTCCAACAAGAGCTCCGCCAAGCGGGGCAATATAATTATGCCCGAAGGATTACATCAATGGTTTTCAATGTTCAGGCCCCTGTGACCTTGACCTTTAACGGAGTGACCCCAAAAACAATAGGGGTCTTCTACTCCATATGACCAATCATCCTATGAAGTTTCAACATTCTGGGTCAAGTGGTTCTCTAGTTATTGATCGGAAATGGTTTTCAATGTTCAGACCCTGTGACCTTGACCTTTAACGGAGTGACCCCAAAAACAATAGGGGTCATCTACTCTACACGACCAATCATCCTGTTAAGTTTCAACATTCTGGGTCAAGTGGCTCTCTAGTTATTGATCGGAAATGGTTTTCAATGTTCAGGCCCCTGTGACCTTGACCTTTGATGGAGTGACCCCAAAAACAATACGGGTTGTCTACTCCAGCAGCCCTACAACCCTATGAAGTTTGAAGGTTCTAGATCAAATGGTTCTCCAGTTATTGATCGGAAATGAAGTGTGACGTACCGACGGACATAGCAAAAACAATATGTCTCCCCGGTGGAGGGGGGGGGGGGGGGGGGGGACATAAAAAAACAAAACAACTCTAGTCTTTGGTAAAAGATATACCGCCAAACTGACAAATGTAAAAACATGTTCATTTTACTCTTTGTTAATTAGATTGTAAATATCTACCTTGTTAGAGGATAAAGGCTTTCCTGTGGAATACCGAATTTAGCCTTTTGGCTTTTATTTCACATATATCTTGTATGAACTTTTTTTAAGTGATAGAAGCACTGGTGCCAGACCAGAAAGGAAATGCCTCTGTACATGTAATACCCTACCCCTAGGTATTCTATAAGAACCATGGTCATGACGGGGAAAATATACTAACCCGTTTCAATCGGGCATTTCATACCTAAAGCACACATTTCGGTAAATGTGTACTATGGATATCAAACAAGTGGTAATTTATCTTCCATTGTGTACCGGTCACTTCTTATCTTACAAAAACAACGCGTAGTTTGTAGTTTTTTCAACGTTACATAACAACCTTGCTTGACCTTCCCTGGTGAAGTTCCGTTCTAGATTATAAAACCATTCTGATTGGCTGTTGTGAAAATGTATGTTAATTGTCATTTAACTACACGTGTTCGCTTATATGTGAAAATGCAGCATAAATGTGCAAAATGAATAAAATAAACAGAACAGATGTAGACCAATGTATGATTTCAAATTAAAGATCATATACAAGTTGAACTTCATTCATCATCTCGAGTTTTAGTGTAAAATTGTGCTTTTTTTAAAATTCTGTTTTTGTTTGTTTACGTTTCGCCTAACATGTGCACACTGCCGTGACCTCTAGATCAGATGTTCATTAGGGAAGGTCAAGCAAGTTTTTTCTGTAACGTTGATGAAAGCATAAAATATGCTGATAATCTCAGCAATATGGAATATTGAGACAATGTGACTGGTGCACGTTGGAAGATAAATCACTGCTTGTTCAATAAACTAGGTACCCATTTACCGAACTGTGCGTTTAAGTTGAGAAATGTACGATTGAAACGGGTTAGTATATTTTCCCGTTCATGACCATGGTTCTTATAGAATACCTAGGGGTAAGGTATAACACGTACAGAGGCATTTTCTTTCTGTTCTGGTGCCAGTGGATAGAAGCATAAAAATGACTTACTGGTGCATCAGCTTGAGTTGTGAAATACTGGTCAACAATGGGTGTTAACATCTCTCGACACAAGGCCATGAAACCTGTCACACTTCCACTAGACTTGTCCAGCTCACTTTCAAGGGATGCCTGTAATGAAATACAAATGAATCATTATTTAATAATTTCAATATTTTTTTTCCATTATTCGAAGGACGTTCTAAAACACCTTTACTACTTCTGATATGAGCAAGAGCTGTCTGTTGACAGTACGCTGGACTATTTGAAGAATTTTGGGAGGTATGGAGTCAAAATATTACCAGAGGTTTTCAGACAAAAGAAGAAAAATAGATAAGACAAACACTACACCAGTCCTGTATTTGTGTATTTTGACAAGTCTTGCACTATATGACAATGTGTGACCATGATGGCAAGCAAGTGTTCAAAGTTTCAAATATCAAACAATATATTATAATAAACAAAATATGGAATGGTATGCAAAACTAAACTAATTTCTATGTCAACAAGAGCTGTCACTATTAGTGACAAATGCCCCCAAAGAATGCCCATGAATGCAACACAGTTGTCTGCACAAAATATGTCAGAATAGTTTAGGTATGAATCATTTAGTGACCAGACGAAAAAAAGAAAAGTTCTCCAAAGGTGACTTTGACCTTGGTGCTAGGGGTCTGGGTCTTGTGCATGACTCATCAACTCATTACAGGGAACATTTATGCCAAGTAATTCTAAAATCCCTTGATGAATGGCAGAGTTACTGACCAGACAAGAAACAGACCCTGTTAACCTTTGACTTCTTAGTGTGACCTTGACCATGGAGCTAGGGGTCTGGGTCTTGTGCATGACACGTCATTTCATTATATGGAATATTTATGCCAAGTAATTTAAAAATCCCTTTATCGATGGCAATATTATGGACCAGACAAGAAACAGACCATGTTAACCTTTAACCTCTAAGTGTGTGACCTTGACCTTAGAGCTAAGGGTCTGGATCTTGTGCAAAACATGTCGTCTCATTATGGGGAACATTAATGCCAAGTTATTTTAAAATCCCTTGATGAATGGCAGAGTTATGAACCAGACATGAAACAGACCCTGTTAACCTTTGACTTCTAAGTGTGACATTGACCTTGCAGCTTGGGGTCTGGGTCGTGGGCATGACAAGTCACCTCATTATCATAAACATTTATGCCAAGTTATTTCAAAATCCCTTCATGGATGGCAGAGCTATGGACTGGACACAAAACAGATCCTGTTAACCTTTGACCTCTAAATGTGACCTTGACCTTGGAGCTTGCGCATGACACATTGTCTCATTATGGTGAACATTTATGCCAAGTTATTTCAAAATCTCTTAATTGATGAGTTACAGCCCGGACAAGAATTAACATGTAAGCACGGACGGATGGACAGACAACCTGAAATCAATATATCCAACCTTACAACTTTGTGTGTGTGTGTGTGTGTGTGTGTGTGGGGGGGGGGAGGGTATGGGGGGTACAAATAGGTAAACTCACTGTTTTCCTCACTTGTTAACACTTTTAATATGTTACACTAAGTCTTGTTCTTGGCTTTTAGGAACCTACAGCAGTGAAGGGCAAGTGCTCTGAAGAAAATGAGGCACAGTTGATGTTACTGCCAGATCAATAGCTTAAATGTTCAGATAATTTCAGCCAATTCCAATACTTTTTTCTTTCAACAGCCATATTTTTATTTTAGAACCAAACCTATCAAATGGTTAGCATTATGCCAGAAAAGCAGCCTTAATTCCCTTTCGTTGAGGATAACTTCTCTGGGAAAAAGCCTGGTCAATAAAAACTAGAGCTATCACTAAAGGTGATGAATGTACCCCCGCATGCACTGACACAGTACATTGCAATTTGACGCACACAAGATTGCATAATTATGTGGACTGTATGTATATAGACTGTATGTATACAGTATAGTAACAAAAAACAAAGTCCCATAACTATGCAGAATATTTATCTAAAAGAATGTAACATGCACCATGCACAACTAGGGTTGGTACTGATCACTTGTGTGAAGTTTCATTAAATTGTGTGTAAGGGTTTGGTAGATTAGGCATGCACAAGATTGCATATGCAGACTGCATGTACATAGTATGTTAACAAGAAACAAAGTCCCATAACTCTGCAATTTTTGTCGCTGAAAGAACCTAACATGCCCCATACACAACTACAGTTGTTACTGATCACTTGTGTGAAGTTTCATTAAATTGTGTCAAGGGGATGAGGAGAGATGGTGCGCACAAGATTGTGTCTATGTATATAGTATAGTAACAAAAAAACAAAGTCCCATAACTCTGCAAATTTTTTTTCTAAAAGAACCTAACATGCCCCATGCACAACTACTGTTGGTACTGATCACTTGTGTGATGTTTCATTAAATTGTGTCAAGGGGATGAGGAGAGATGGTGCGCACAAGATTGTGTCGTGTCTATGTATATAGTATAGTAACAAAAAAACAAAGTCCCATAACTCTGCAAATTTTTTTTCTAAAAGAACCTAACATGCCCCATGCACAACTACTGTTGGTACTGATCACTTGTGTGATGTTTCATTAAATTGTGTCAAGGGGATGAGGAGAGATGGTGCGCACAAGATTGTGTCTATGTATATAGTATAGCAACAAAAAACAAAGTCCCATAACTCTGCAATTTTTTTTTCTAAAAGAACCTAACATGCCCCATGCACAACTACTGTTGGTACTGATCACTTGTGTGAAGTTTCATTAAATTCTGTCAAGGGGATAAGGAGAGATGGTGCGCACAAGATTGCGTCTACGGACAGACGGACAGACAGACAGACGGACAGACAGACAGACAGACAGACAACCTGAAACCAGTATACCCCCCCTTACAACTTTGTTGTCGGGGGGTACAAAAATTATATACAAAGTCAGACAGAATTCCCTGCACAATGTCATGACTCATAACAATCTTTTGTGAAAAACATGAAGGATCCAATTACTCAAACCCTGTTAACACTGATTACACAATGGGAGAATCATGTAATTCATCACAGGCAAAGTTGAGCCAAAATATGGATAAAATTTTGTACCATGACAAAATATGCCAAACCATCTGTCATTTAAATAACCAACAAGAGGGCCATGATGGCCCTATATCGCTCATCTGAGTACAATTGCTCAAAATGATATGATCAAGTTTTGCCATAGAGCACATAGGCATACACATTAAATATCATCAGGATTAAACATTTTCTTATAACAGTCCCTTTCGATCTAGTCAGGGCCAATTTCAATACCAAGTTTGAGGGTCCTAGGCTCAAATTCTGCATTTTTGTACTAACATAACTATTCCTTATCCTGGAAGACTTAAATAACATTTAAAACCAATCTCATTAGATGCTGCTGATATATATTTGTTTACATAAAATAAAGGGAGGTAATTTGTCATAAATTCAGTCAAAAGTTATCTACCCTGATTGTCCGAGTTCATCTGATGGCACAAATGACATTTCAAATCAGTATCTTCATTGGTTACTGAGATACATCCATTTTAATTTGAAACAAAGGGAGGTAATTTGATATAAAATCAGTCCATAGCCATCTACCCTGATTGCCTCAGTCAAACTAAAGATAATAATGAAATTTCAAATTAGTTCTATAAATATTTACCTAGATAAATCCATTTTTATTAAAATTAGGGGAGGTACCCATGCATTGGTATATATGCATGTAGATGATACAGAGTACAAGCCTATATAACAATATATTAGTAAAGTATTCATATCGACAGTTGTTCAATCAAGAGTTATCTAATATGACTATTTCTTACTATGGAAGACATAAAGAACGTTTCAAACCAATCTCATTAGAAGCTGCTAAGGTGTATTCATTTAGATAAAAAATAAAGGGAGGTAATTTGTCAAAACTTCAGTCAATATGTATCTTCACTGATTGTCCAAGCCCATCTGTTGACATAAATGAAATTTCAGATCAGTATCTTCATTAGTTACGGAGATATACCCATTTTAATTTGAAATAAGGGGAGGTAATTTGACATAAAATCAGTTCATAGTTAACTACCCTGATTGTCTCAGTCCAACTAATGACAATAACGAAATTTCAAATAAGTCCTATCAGTACTTACTGATATAAATCCATTTTGATTACAACCATGGGAGGTAATCAGATATAAAATAACTCTGGAACATCTGACAGATTCTTCATGGAATCCAAGATATATTGTTGTTGAAGATATTTTGGAAGTTTGTATCAAATCAAACTATAAATGAAGTCTCTTTATGGCTGCAAAAGCCAAAATAGCTAATTCTGGACCTTTAAGGGGCCATTACTCTGGAACCCATGATGGAATCTGGCCAGTTCAAGACAGGATCCAAGATCTTCTGGTGATTCAAGTTGTGTGCAAGTTTGGTTAAAATTAAATCATGAATGAAGCTGCTATTGTGCAGACAAGGTCAGAATAGCTAATTCTGGCCCTTTCAGGGGTCATCACTCTGGAACCCATAATGGAATCTAGCCAGTTCAAGACAGGAACCAAGATCTTGTGGTGATACAAGTTGTGTGCAAGTCTGGTAAAAATCGAATCATAAATAAAGCTGCTATTGTGCAGACAAGGTCAAAATAGCTAATTCTGGCCCTTTCAGGGGCCATAACTCAGGAACCCATAATGGGATCTGGCCAGTTCAAGAAAGGAACCGAGATCTTATGGTGATACAAGTTTTGTGTAAGTTTGATTAAATTCAGATCATAAATGAAGCTGCTATTGTGCAGACAAGGTCAAAATCGCTAATTCTGGCCCTTTCAGGGGTCATCACTCTGGAACCCATAATGGAATCTGGCCAGTTCAAGACAGGAACCAAGATCTTGTGGTGGTACAAGTTGTGTGCAAGTCTGGTAAAAATCAAATCATAAATAAAGCTGCTATTGTGCAGACAAGGTCAAAATAGCTAATTCTGGCCCTTTCAGGGGCCTAACTCAGGAACCCATAATGGGATCTACCTAGTTCAATGTGACAGGTGAGCTAATAAATCGAGAAGCTGACCAAACAATATGAAATTTGGGGTTATTTCTTTTACATATCTAACATACTATTTCTAATAACTTGAAGGAACAGTTGTTGGTTTTTAAGTCAACGGAAATAATAATGCTTGATATGATTACCTTGGAAAAGACATTATAATGTTTATTATTACATCACAGTGTCTCAGATTGGGACAGTCACCCAGTGCGACCAAAAATCGGACTTAGCAGGTAAAAATCATAAGCTGGGAGCCCAGCTTGCAAGCAATTTTCTGAGATTTAATGTTTTATTTATGCTGGAAATAATGTATGAGCAGGCACACATTACCACATTTAAATGCCAACTTATCCTGTTCCAGGTATCAGAAAATCCGTTTTAGACCGTTTTACTTTTTGTTGTCAGTTTCTTTTATTTCAAAATGTTCCGATGTGAAGTTTTTACAATACACAGTGTATTATAACTGCGACATATATAATCAAATCAGAAAGTCCAAATTTTGCACTGAAATGAATATATTTCATTCTCCAAATTTCATACTATAAGTGACTGAATGATGCCGGCATTTAAAGTATATTTTGTATCGCATTGTGGAAACAAAGCGAGACCATTATTGTCACATTAATTTATTACATTGGGAACGGCTGCAAATAACATCGCAATTAAGTTCAGTTACTGTCTTGCAAACATTGCTACTTTCACAGGTCATTACTGTTTAATTTGCAGCAATCGCAAAAAGCATAGGGATAAAGACCGCGTATTATGAAAATAAATTGGTCAACACACTTAGCACATAAATCAAAGGCATGTTTGTCACATGTTGATTAAATGTATTACGTAAACAATACTGCTTTAACTGACCATGCAGTTAATGGAAAACAATGATCTCTGATTGGTCGAGAGCGCAAAGCAGCCACTGCAAACTCCACCTTTGATTGAATGTTCTTGAAAAAATAAAATTCATTTTCAGATTCTTTTTGTATAACTTTAAAGTAAGGGTACTGATTTTCATTTTAGATAGTATAATAAAATTCCTTGTCTTCAAAGACCCTTAAAAAATTATGCAATGGTGTTTTTTTTCTGGCTTTAATATATATGCCATTATTGTAACTTATTCTCCCAATCATACCATTCAAATAGCTGCACTACCATGTTTCAAGCTGGACTACCAAAATTTCAGTCTAGAAGCCCAGCTGGCTACCGTTTTTTAAAGTTATTCTGAAACACTGCATCAAATGTATCTCTAAATTACTGATACTTTTTATTTTACTATTTGTTTGTTACTTGTTTTTTTGCCGTTATCAAGATAAGTAACAAGTGAATGACTAAAGTTGTTTAAATGTCAGAGTTAACCAATTAAAACAGAAAGTATAAATATACACCGTAACTAAGCAGTTCATTAAACATTCAGGAGTTCTGACTGGTTAAAATAGTTTCAATTTGAAGTATTTAATAAAGCAAATTGATGACTTCATTTTTCAAAGCAGTTTTTACTGATAATGGTCATTAAAAAGTATTTTCTTTGGTTATGTCAAAAAGGGACATTTCTGTACATGTAAATGAAAAGAAATGTTTTAAATTTAATTGGATTTGAATTCAATGAATTGAGGTCACGAAATACATGGAAATTAATTTTCCATGATTTCACAATACAGTCAAACCTCTGCATTAAGACCACTACTATAGAATCTGATTATCAAGGCCACTATTTTTCATTCCTGTTCAACCATAAATAGAATAAATTTACCTATAATAAGAAACAACCTGTCAATAACAAACTTTTTTTCTCACTACCAAAGAGTGGTCTTTACAGACAGATTGTACTGCACATATATTTCAAAATACAAAAGTCTTCTGATTAACATCAAGAAAATATAGCATATAATTATTCATCTAGCTTTAAATGTGTCCAAATTTGGAATAATTCTAAAATACACTCAAAGACCTGAAGGTTCTTAGTAAAGGGATATAATTAAAGAGTTATTATATCTGCAAAATCTACTTAAACTGACTTTATTACAACCTACCTTAAGAAAGCTTAAGAACAGGCATTGAGAGATTATATAGGTTTATTTTATCTATTTTCAGAATGTTTCAACAACCTGGTTATATTGAGAATGTGTCACTGAGGCTGTCCGAGGTTCTTGCTGAAATAGGAGTGAATGAGAGAATTACTCTGAAGAGAAGAAGAGCATGGCTGCTGATGGAATCTGTGTATGCATGTTCATTACAAATGCTTGATACGAAATGTTCTTCATACTTCTTAGGCAGTCAAAGTGAGGGAACAACCACACTGGGACTTCAGTCAGACACTGACAACCTTATCTGTCTTAAAGAATATAATGTGATACAAGACTGGGCTGACTGGAAACCTGGTGTACCCAATTTGTTGATGATGCATGATGAAACTGTCATCTGGTTATTGTCTACTGCAGCACCTGAGAGATGATGCTCCTCTTCCTTGCAATCATGTAAATAATGAATACCATTACGGGGACAGAACAGGAAGAATATTGCTAAAGAACATAATCATGTCAGATGTGGCAGCTAATTTTACTGAAAGAGGAGAGAGACATGGTCCAGCATATGCAGTACAAGGACAACCTGGGATTGCAGATAGTGATACAGTTTCAGCTATCTCCTGTAAATCTTGGCCTCTTCAAGCTAGACAAAGGTTAGACTGGCAAGGTGTCGGTCAGCGGCCTTCAAATGACATGAAGAGATATTGCAGCAACACTGGATGTTTTGTTGTTGGTGTTGGAAGCAAGGGCAGTCAAAATGAAGAGCTTGAATGGAGAGTTTCAACATCTCTAGCAGAAAGGTGTTTAATCTCAATATTACACAGCTTTGCTGTTATGTCTTAATGAAGATGGTATTAAAAACCTTCATCAAGCCGCACTCTGAAGACACTATTTCAAGCTTCATGTGTAAAACAGTTCTGTTCCACTGTATTGCAAACACACCTTCTAACATCTGGAGAGAAAATTACTTACTTGTCTGCCTATCAATTTGTTTATTTGTCCTATATAACAGCATCTTAAATGAAAATTGTTCACACTTTATAATACCTGGAAACAACTTGATGTGAGGATGTATTTCTCATAAATATAAACCTTACATTCTTGAAATACTGCTGTATATTATAAACAGTGAAGGTAGAGCATTATTGGAGATTCAATGTGATAAACTTTGTACAAGGCTTAGGCTGAAATTGAGTTATCTGTTCTCTTTCAAAATAAATAACATTTTTTCAGGATACATATTACATGCAACTGCAGCCTTTGTTGATAGGAACTTACAGGATTATCTAACTTTAATAAGAAACAGTGGGTATGCAGAAGCTGTACAACAATTGCTGAATGCTATTTTCAAACAAATCATTACTTTTACTCAATGCCAGGGATCACGCCATGTACCCAGATAATCTTAACTCTGTTCAGCGACCCTAACTCAGTGCCAACACGGCGGATGTAAAGCTGATACAACTTTGTTTTCTGTGTAATTACGATGTATAAAGGAATGTTTCTGTTGTTATATCTATCTCCATTGATCAAGTGTATATTTATTTCAAAATGTATCATGTTAAATATATCAACCTTTGTGTATTCAGGTGGAAAAACGACGAACAAGGCAACTTTTTCAATGAAAACTTTTACAAACAATCTTTAAAAATACTTCTATGCTTTCGATGCCTCGACTATTTTGTTGTTTGAAAGCAAAGATATACTGCTTTATAGGCCCCTTTACACTATGTTGTTAACCCACTATATGTTGACACAACACATGTTCAAATGTACTGACAGCGAGAAAAGGGATAAAAACCTAACTTTGATTCGATAAAAACCGAACTCAGTTTACATGAGGAATGGATAAAAACCTAACTTACACGAAATTGTGTGACGGATAAACACTAACTGACCAGTTTTTCTATAGAAGTGAATGAGTTGACATGTACATGGTCTGATTATTGTAAACATTACTTTATAAGCGGTATTGTCTTCAAACTTTGTCATTAATTTTAAGATGTTATATGTATGCCCACTACAGTCAAATATTTTTTCATAATTTTAATATTATGCAAATAGCAATGTTTGGAAAAATCTGGATAACCCTAAAAATAACTCAGTATAAAATTATTATATTTACATAAGAAATTATTTAATACCACCGATGTTCGAAGTTCTGTAGTCCCCAACCCTCTCTCCCCGCCCGCCCCCCCCTCTCTCTCTTTCTCTCTCTCCCTCACACG
Source organism: Mercenaria mercenaria (assembly GCF_021730395.1). Lineage (NCBI taxonomy): Eukaryota > Metazoa > Mollusca > Bivalvia > Venerida > Veneridae > Mercenaria > Mercenaria mercenaria. The sequence continues at coordinate 44,166 of NW_026461419.1, read as the reverse complement.
CACGCACGCACACACACACACTGTTTCAGAAGAATTGTATTTGTTTCAAATCTTGTATATCGTATAGTGTAAGAGATTTTTATAGAGGTGCTAATGGAATATTTTTGATACTGTTTAAATGGGATTAGATTTATGATTAATTATTAAATATATTTTTTCAGACGGTAAATAGGGAAGAAAAGTGTGTGTGTGTGTGGTGGGGTTGGGTGGGGGAGTGATGCATGGACTGATGGGACAGGGGTGTGGGTATCCTTACATTTTTCACTTGTCCACGGACACTTAAATCCACTTGTCCATAGTCAAATTTCACTTGCTCTGATTTGTAATATTAAACGTTAAATGAAAGCACAAATAGACTGGAGATCGATTTTCTTTATTTAGGACAATGAAAAGAAAAGCATATCACAGTAACTGTGGTAAAATATAAGCTGTTTAAATATTTGCCTTTTAACGTTTATAAAATTCTGAAATCGCGTAAGCAGTGTTCGGGATCTTCTGAGGTCATGCCCGAAACACTGCCTACGCAATGGTGCAAAGCCAGATGAATTCAGAGGAAGACTCTTAAAACGTTCCGACTTGTTTTAGTCATACTTGCGACCTCGGTGTGCTTTTGATTTTAATTTGGCTGACTACTGGGTCAAATATTTCCTTTGACAGTGACTTATTGTCTCAGCAGTTGGAATTCTACTTACAAACTTGTCATAATACTTTTTTAAGTTGTTTACGTTTCTGATGTCTTTAAATGTCCTTTTAGTTCTCTGTGTGTAACCCTTGTTTTCCTTTTTTAGTTTTAGTTACAGAATGCTATATGCTGATGATGCAAATATTTTTCTTCAGCTACTTTAAGTAGTTCTTATGTTCCCTTTAGCATGTATATTGTTTCTTCTTTTATGTTTTTTTTTAAATGCATGTTGTAAAATGTGACTCTTCTTATTTTTGTGTAGTGTCAGCTAATTTTTTTTTATTTTGCTTTAAACGTGCTAAATCTGTATGTGGTAAATTACTTTTTCATTTTATTTGCTAGTACATATGTGCTATTTTGTTTTAATGCGCTGTAATATGTATGTGATAATTTGTGATTTGTTCTTATCTACTTAGAGCCAGATGCTTTATTTGCTTTAATGTGCTTTAACATATTTGCATTTTATTACAGCTGTTTTACTTATGTTGAGCTTATTTACATGTGTTTGTCGGAAAATAGCTTTAAGCTAGTGTTATATGTTATACTTTTCCAACGTTAAATATATCTTCTTGTATCTAAATCTTCTCTGATATTTATCATAGTCACCGAGTTACGTGTGCGCGAGACCTAGTCAAAGAACCCATTTTTCTTTATCACCTCCATACACTTGAATGCAACACACAATCTAAATGATATTTTATGTTTTCTCTTTTTATACCTGAAAAAGTATGCTTGTCTGCGGACACACGGAATGAAAAATGCACTTGTCCGCCGGCAAAAAATCACGAGTCGGATAAGTTGGACATAGGAATCCCACATCCCTGCAGGGGTTGGTAGATCAAAGAACTTCGAGCATCAGCAGTCCATAAAAAAGCAGACGAACAGCAGTTTTCGTTTGGTTAGGTGTTTATCCATTCAAAGTTCATATTTATCCAGCACTGTTTCCTATACCAGTTAGGAATTATCTGCAAATTTAAACCCACCTCATAATCAATACAATTTTTAAGCTATAAAAGTCGATTTCAAACTTTGATACTGTTAAACATTGTCAAAGAGATATTTATGGAACTAATACATTTAATAAGTAAGGTCTTACTGCAATTTCTGGTACTTTAAAACAGAAACATAAAACATGTTCAATTTGGAGACTTTTTTGAGTACATTTTAATGAATTCCGCCACATAATGTGACATTTCGATTGAAATATTTAGTACACAGAACATGTTATCAATACAGGATATTATGACTATCAAAAGTTTTATGCTAACATTGCATACCAACATAAAAACACGAAAAAAGACAAGGAAATTAACTACATACATCGTCTTTCTGTCAGCCATGTTGGCACCGAGTTAGGGTCGCAGAACAGAGTTAGGATTACCCGGGTACATGGCGTGGAGGATTGGACAAAACAGCTAGCAGCCTTCTGGCTCCACGGTTCTGTACAACCTTGGGATCTGTCCTGGCATCTCTGAACATTCAACAGTATAATGCTCTATCAGCAGAAGCTCTAACCTGGATCTCACTGGGTGTGAACACAGATGTTGCATCTAGTAAACTGAAGCTAGCCTCTATGTTGTACTGTATAGGGGATACACAAAGAGCAGATATTGTTCTCAGACATACTGCTAAGCATTGTTGAGCCTATTTGTGACTGTTATTACTTCACCAATTATCAAGCTCTCAGAAGAGAATTCAATGCAATATGTGAGAATCATAATGAAGAAGCTATACAGTATACTACAGCAACCTGTGTAAAATTTCTGCCATGTGAAATAAACTGTGTGCCACATGAACTAAGACATGAAATGTTTAGATCTACACAAGAGGACCTTGCTTTCAGAGACCTACATGAGGGATGGATGGACTTGGCTGTGGTAGATTCTCTCCCTTACCTCTACTTTTTACAATACAAGACCTTCTTGGGAGACAGGAAGACAGGCAAAAATCTCTTTCTAACCTTGTTAGAACAATTGACCAGAACCAAACCTTCGACACAGGGTAACAGCCATGAATCTGCTGGGACAGTGTATGGAACAAGAGGACCGAGCATAGACGCTTTACAATGTTATTTATTATCCCTAAACATAAGGGATAGAAACAATGCTGCCAAGTTCCATATCTGTAGACTTATATCAAATATCATAAGTTACCCATAATGTTCAGAAAAAACATACATTTTCTGGTATCTAGTTGAGAATATATCTATATTTTAACAGTTACTAGTAGGACAACACTAAAGAAGTCTTTGGCTTTTGTCTTGTGGAGTTTGGTAGATACGGAAGAAAATTACTGTTTTTATTCCAGTCCTATTATCAACAGTTACTACAGTACTATTTCTCAAGAAAAAAAATAAAATGAACTAAATAAAATATATGTAGAAGTATTACTATTAAAACTGTGCATTCAAATGTTGCAAAAATGACATCAATGTCAAGATCAACCTCAATACATACAACATGCAAATAACTGTAACTTTTTTTGGTTTAGTTTAATATCACACAGCACAATAATAGTTCTTATAGTTTAAACATCGTTTTTATCCAATGACAAGCGAGGGATTTTCAAAAAAGCAACCAACTTATTTTCATATTATTTCATTACTGAAAAATTTGATGCACTTAACCCTTTACCACACAGAACAGAAGCCAAAGTAACCTCTTTTACATAACACTGATAAGTGATAATCAATAATCAATAATCGGTATATGGCTGATAAAGGTGACTGTCTTATCTGAACAGAGGTGTTGGCATTATTTTGTGATTACACACACTTATGTTAAAAATGTCATTATTTAATATTTTCTGTAAGTTTGACATTATTTTTGTCAATATAAAGTTTATAGCATTTAAATTCCTTTCCGATGATCACAAATTTATATGTAGTTTCTCTTTGAGTTTCGAAGATATAAAGTGTTAAAGTAAGGGAATTATATTTTTAGGCATAAAATTCTGTTTTGGATTACTTTCACATTGAAATTCATATACAATTTCATTTTGATGTTTTAAAGTTTGATTTATAGTTAATAGACTTATCTTCCGAATCGGAATCGGTAAGTATTAATATAAAAAAACAACCATCAAACTGAATAACACTACAAAAATAACGGATCGTAAAATTTCTGAAAGTGCAAAAAGATCGCCGAGATCGAGACTCGTAACCAACTACAGTATTCTTGTGCTAAAAATTAAAATATTACGTAATATTTTGATGATCAAACGTCGGTACATCACGGGTGACTTCCACTGCAATTAACTCTTGGGGTGTCATAAAATATTTGGAAGCCGCGGTCCTTCTGTTTTGATTAACACTTCCCGTTATGTAAGGCCATAAATTCCAAGCCATCGTATACACAAATTGTTGTTTAGGGGAAATCTGCATGTATCACACGTGACCTTCATGACCTAACACATTTAAAAATACTTAGATGTCAAATGGTTGTTATTTTTAGAACGAGCAAAGTCCCGCAAACCGGCCAGTTGCAAGCAGTTTTCTCAGTAATTTTCCATGACGTAGCATCGTGCACATGTAGGAAAAAACCCCGGTGTCTTTCTTTGCAAAGTACTCTATAAATTTAAATAGTAACCACATGATCTTGTACGTAAATAATGATGACGAAATCCCATATTTTGAGTTAGTAAACATCCGGAATTTGTTTCTTTAGGAAAAGAACGAAAATAAAGCGATTGATTATGAGACACGGGATAAAACGATTCTGTTCAAATGGCCGTTAATCGGTATTATACGTTTCTATCGGGTAACCAAAAGACATGGGTCAATACGTTTCTGTTTGGTAATCGATAGATACGGTGATAAATGTATCGATGTGGGAAAGGGTTAATCATGAAGTAGTTTAAAATTAATGAATAATCATTTTTCCGCCTACTATAGATTTCCCATATTCAAGAAGGTGGAGCAATTACCAAAACAGGACTGCATACAAGAAATAATGTGTCTATGTAATAAACAGACCAAATAAATATCTAATTGTGTTTTTTGGCTTCTTTTTAATGCAAACTATACTTTCATAGTTCAAGTTTGACCATTCTGCACCTTTCACTCTCAATCAATTACCTGTACTGGTCTAAAAATAAACCAGGATGCACTTACTTTGTCTTGTTTTATTAAATTTTATACATGTAGTTGCTTAAATTGTACTGTTAGATCACTGCAAGTTAAACCTGCATACTAACATTGAACAAGAATATAATATTGAGTTAGATACAAACTACTCGATAAGCGAGTCGTCTCCTATGTATTCATAATAACTAAAATAAAATCTTACAGCACTAGATCAACTGCAGTTTTGCTAAAGGTTGGCACTAAAATGACCTTGTATCAAGTTGTAACAAAAATGTACTTCTCGATCATGAGTGAAGATTAGTCTGTTACACTGATCTGTCTTATCGAAAACAGAGTCAGTAACAAACTGATTACAAACGTACAGATTTCTGTACGAATACCATAATCCACCGTGCAAATGCTAATCTAACAAGAGCGCCAAGATGGCCCTAGGTCGCTCACCTGAGAAACACCATAACAGTGTAAACATGTTTGACCTAGTGATTTCATGGAAACAAATATTCTGACCAATTTTCATTCAGACTGGACCAAAAATGTGGTCTCTTGAGTGTTAAACAAGCATTTTTTTTTTAGATATGACCTAGTGACCTAGTTTTTGACCCCAGATGACCAATATTCAAACTTGACCTATATTTTATCAAGGCAATCATTCTGGCCAAATTTCATGAAGATCAATTGAAAAGTACAGCCTCTATCGAATACACAAGGTTTTTCTTTGATTTGACCTAGTGACCTACTTTCTGACTCCATATGACCCATATTCAAAGTAGTCCTAAAATTTATCAAGGCAATCATTCTGACTAAATTTCATGCAGATCAATTAAAAGATACAGCCTCTATCGCATACACAAAGTTTTTCTTAGATATGACCTAGTGACCTAGTTTTTGACCCCAGATGACCCACATTCAAACAAGACTTAGATTTTATCAAGGCAATCATTCTGACCAAATTTCATGAAGATCAATTGAAAAATACAGCCTCTATCGCATACACAAGGTTTTTCTTTGATTTGACCTAGTGACCTAGTTTTTGACCCCAGATGACCCATATTCAAAGTCATCCTAGATTTCATCAAGGCAATCATTCTGACTAAATTTCATGAAGTTCAATTAAAAGATACAGCCTCCATCGCATACACAAGGTTTTTCTTAGATATGACCTAGTTTTTGACCCCAGATGACCCATATTCTAACTTGACCTAGATTTTATCAAGGCAATCATTCTGACCAAATTTCATGAAGATCAATTGAAAAATACAGCCTCTATCGCATACACAAGTTTTTCTTTGATTTGACCTAGTGACCTAGTTTTTGACCCCAGATGACCCATATTCAGAGTTATCCTAGATTTTATCAAGGCAACCATTCTGGCCAAATTTCATGAAGATCAACTGAAAAAAACAGCCCTTATTGCATACACAAGGTTTTTCTTTGATTTGACCTAGTGACCTAGTTTTTGACCCAAAATGACCCATATTCAAATTTGACTTTAATTTCATCAAGGCGATCATTCTGAACAAAATTTATGAAGATCAATTGAAAAATACAGCCTCTATCGAATACACAAGGTTTTTCTTTGATTTGACCTAATGACCTACTTTTTGACTACATATGACCCATATTCAAAGTCGTCCTAGATTTCATCAAGGCAATCATTCTGACTAAATTTCATGAAGATCAATTAAAAGATACAGCCTCCATCGCATACACAATGTTTTTTAGCTCACCTGAGCACAAAGTGCTCGGGGTGAGATATTGTGATCGCTCACCGTCCGGCGTCCGTCCGTCGTCCGTCCGTCCGTCCGTCCACACTTTCCTTTAAACAACATCTCCTCCTAAACCACCAGGCCAATTTTGATGAAACTTCACAGGGATGTTCCATGGATGGTCCTCTTTAAAAATTGTTCAAAGAATTGAATTCCATGCAGAACTCTGGTTGCCATGGCAACCGAAAGGAAAAACTTTAAAAATCTTCTTCTCAAAAACCAGAAGCCCTAGAGCTTAGATATTTGGTGTGAAGCATTGCCTAGTGGACCTCTACCAAGTTTGTTCAAATCATGACCCCGGAGTCAAAATTGACCCCGCCCCAGGGGTCACTTGATTTTACATAGAAAAATCTTAAAAAATCTTCTCCTCAAAAACCAGAAGCCCTATTTGACATGTAGCATTGCCTAGTGGACCTCTACTAAAGTTGTTCAAAGCATGACCCCGGGGTCAAAATTGACCCCGCCCCAGGGGTCACTTGATTTTACATATGAAAATCTTCAAAAAATTTCTAAAAATAAACCAGAAGGCCTAGAGCTTAGATATTTCACATGTAGCATTGCCTAGTGGACCTCTACAAAATTTATTCAAATCCTGACCCCCGGGGTCAAAATTGACCCCGCCCCAGGGGTCACTTGATTTTACATAGGAAAATCTTAAAAAATCTTCTTCTCAAAAAGCAGAAGCCCTAGAGCTTAGATATTTGACATGTAGCATTGCCTAGTGGACCTCTACTAAAATTGTTCAAATCATGACCCCGGGGTCAAAATTGACCCCGCCCTAGGGGTCGCTTGATTTTACATATGAAAATCTTCAAAAATTTTCTTAAAATAAACCAGAAGGCCTAGAGCTTAGATATTTCACGTGTAGCATTGCCTAGTGGACCTCTACAACATTTGTTCAAATCATGACCCCAGGGTCAAAATTGACCCCGCCCCAGGGGTCACTTGATTTTACATAGGAAAATCTTCAAAAAATTTCTAAAAATAAACCAGAAGGCCTAGGTCTTAGATATATGACATGTAGTATTGCCTAGTAGACCTCTGCAAAATTTCTTCAAATTATGACCCCGGGGTCAAATTGGCCCCGCCCCATGGGATTACTTGATTGTACATAGAAAAATCTTCAATATTTTCTAAGAATAAACCAGAAGGCCTAGAGCTTAGATATTCGACATGTAGCATTGCTTAGTGGACCTCTACAAAATTTGTTCAAATCTTGACCCCCTCAGGGTCAAATTGACCCAGCCCCAGGGGTTACTTTATTGTACATAGGGAAATCTTCATAAATTTGCTTAAAATAAACCAGAAGGCCTAGATCTTAGATATTCGATATGTAACATTGCCTAGTCGACTTCTACAAACTTTGTTCAAATCATGACCCCCGGGGTAAAATTGGCCCCGCCCCAGGGGTTACTTGATTGTACATCGGAAAATTTTCCAAAAAATTTCTAAAAATCATCAGTTTGACATTTGAAACATATTACTCTGGTGAGCGATCCAGGGTCATCATGACCCTCTTGTTCTTAGATATGACCTAGTTTTTGACCCCGGATGACCCATATTCAAACCTGACCTAGATTTTATCAAGGCAATCATTCTGACCAAATTTCATGAAGATCAATTGAAAAATACAGCCTCTATCGCATACACAAGTTTTTCTTTGATTTGACCTAGTGACCTAGTTTTTGACCCCAGATGACCCATATTCAGAGTTCTCCTAGATTTTATCAAGGTAACCATTCTGACCAAATTTCATGAAGATCAATTGAAAACAAGAGCTGTCTCCATAGGATGACACATGCCCCCGATGGCACTTTGAATGAATAGTTATGGTCGATGTTAGAGTTTAGGACCTTTGACCTACGGTCCTGGGTCTTGCGCGACACGTTGTCTTACTGTGCCACACATTCATGCATAGTTAATTTAAAATCCATGAATGAATGACAAAGATATGGACCGGACACGCCCATCAATGCACTATCATGAAATATGACCTTTAACGTCTAAGTGTGACCTTGACCTTTGAGCTACAGACCTGGGTCTTGCGCGCGACACGTCATCTTACTGTGGTACACATTCATGCCCAATAATTTTAAAATCCATGCATGAATGACAAAGATATGGACCGGACACACCCAACTATCATGAAAAATGACCTTTAACATCTAAGTGTGACCTTGACCTTTGTGCTACGGACCTGGGTCTTGCGCGCGACACGTCGTCTTACTGTGGTACGCATTCATGCCAAGTTTCTTGAAAATCCAATCCATGGATGACAAAGATATGGACCGGACACGCCCAACTATCATGAAAAATGACCTTTAACGTCCAAGTGTGACCTTGACCTTTGAGCTACGGACCTGGGTCTTGCGCGCGGCACGTCGTCTTACTGTGGTACACATTCATGCCAAGTTACTTGAAAATCCATCCATCGATGACAAAGATATGGACCGGACACGAAAATTGCGGACAGACTGACAGACCGACAGACTGACAGACCAACAGACGGTTCAAAAACTATATGCCTCCGAAGGGAGGCATAAAAACAGCCCCTATTGCATACACAAGGTTTTTCTTTGATTTGACCTAGTGACCTAGTTTTTGACCCAAGATCACCCATATTCGAACTCAACTTAAACTTCATCAAAGCAATCATTCTGAACAAAATTTATGAAGATCAATTGAAAAATACAGCCTCTTTCACATACACAAGGTTTTTCTTTAATTTGGCCTAGTGACCTAGTTTTTGACCCCAGATGACCCATATTCGAACTCTACCTAGATTCCATCAAAGCATTATTTCTTATTAAAATTCATGAAGATCAATTGAAAAAAAAACAGCCTCTATTGCATACAGAAGGTTTTTCCTTGATTTGACCTAGTGACCTAGTTTTTGACCCCAGATGACCCATATTCGACAAAATTTCATGAAGATCAATTGAACAAGAGCTGTCCGTAAGACAGCCAAGCTCGACTATTCGAAATATTGTCCCAGACATAATTTTACCAAAATGCATATCAGTTATGGGACTTGCTGCTATCAACTAGTTTCATAACCCCGAAGACACAAGTCCAAAAGGGGGCATAATTTGCTCAAAATACATGTCAGAGTTATGGAACTTGACCCAGTGAGGTTGGTAATTGACCTAGAAAAAGAAAAAATAAGTTTCAAAGCTATATGCCTTTGAATGATAGCTGTATGTACTTGCATGCAAAAACTTAACCAAGGTGTGACGCCGATGCCGACGCCAGGGTAAGTAGAATAGCTAGACTATTCTTCGAGAAGTTGAGCTAAAAATATAGCCTCTATCGCATACACAAGGTTTTTCTTTGATTTGACCTAGTGACCTAGTTTTTGACCCAAGGTGACCCATATTTGAACTAGACCTAGATTTCATCAAGGCAATCATTCTGACCAAATTTCATGATACCACCTCCCGAGGTAATTTTAATGCTATATTACAGAACCCACTTGACATAATTCACGTTTTATACCACATATAGTGTGGATGCAAATGAGTTTAAAAAATAAACCCAAGTTAATATAGGATTAAAGACGTAGTCTGAACGCAGTATAATAAGCACTTCCAGTCAGCTATATTGTCCATGTTGTAGAATAGAAATAGAAATCTAGATCTACTGGTTACTTACTATAAATCATTCTCTTTCTACGCAGGTATCTAGTATTGATAATAGAATTGTAATAAAGTATAACTAATTGAAATCTTCTGCAAAACTTCATAAATTAATGACTTTCCATATCCGGTGGGTAAAATTACTAATGTATCTCCATCATTTATTTTTTCTAATACATTCAACTTTTTGGATTTAAGGATACTGAACTGTGTGTTACTTTCTCTATTTTTTTTTTTTCTTACAGAAATATCTAATGTTTTTGTAAATTCCATCTAGCAGCCGACAAAAAAAGGATCTAAAATAAAATGAAGCTCTGCATGACCTTTACATTGATATATCTATATATACACTCAGCCAATCAGCAATTGCTACCTTTCACTAATTTTATAGCTGGCGCACCATAGTTCTTGGGTTGAAACAGTTGTTAATATGTAGTATTTAACACGTGGAAGAGTCTAGAGTGAAGATTAGACTAACCAATGAATTCCAAGAGACTGAAGAAGGCGTGGTTTAGTTTACTTAAGACAGAGCTTTTTGTTGCTTTAACCTGTCAGTAAAATGAAATGGGGCGTTTTAACTACACGTCGGTTATAGATACACTTATTTAACTTCTAATGCATTAAGTTTTGCCTTCACTACGCTACTCTCTGTTTCGACAAACTTAATTGCATTAGAATCTCAATAAATGATCTATAACCTATACATAATTATGGTGATATGCAAAATAACTATGGTATATTTAGTATGTAACAAATGGGTGTCAAATAGTCCAGCAGCGTACTGTTATTGAACTACCACTACTATTATTTCATTATTTTCTTTGACCTTTTTCTTGTCATTAGTTTGAAGCTGCTGTGAATGTTTTAGTGTATTTGCTTAGAGCCAAATTTTGGGTCCCATGCGATTAGAAACAAGGCAGTCTGAAAGACAGCTAAATCCCATGCCACTGCTATGGATAGTGAAAGGGTAAAACCTTTGATTTTAGCTGTGACCTTGACCTTGAACTGACATGGCTGACTCATGAATTCTGCACAACGTCTTGATGAGGTGATCATTTGACCAAAGTTTCATGAAAATCCTTCAAGGGGTTTAAGAGATAGAGAGCTGAAACCTTTGACCTTCAGTTGTGACCTTGACCTTGAGTTGACATGGCTGACTCATGAGTTCTTGATGAGGTGATCATTTGACCCAAGTTTGATGAAAATCCTTCAAGGGGTTAAGGAGATACAGAGTGGACACCAAATGGAAGGCTCAAACCTTCGACCCTTAGTTGTGACCTTGACCTTGAGCTGGCATGGTTGACTCATAATTTCTGCACATCGTTCTGATGAGGTAATCATTTGACCCAAGTTTTATAAAATTCCTTCAAGGGGTTTAGGAGATATAGAGCGGACACAAAATGGAAGGCTCAAACCTTTGACCTTCAGCTGTGACCTTGACCTTGAGCCGACATGGCTGACTCATAAGTTCTGCACATCGCCTTGATGAGGTGATCGTTTGACCCAAGTTTGATGAAAATCCTTCAAGGGGTTTAAGAGATATAGAGCGGACACAAAATGGAAGGTTCAAACCTTTGACCCTGAGTTGTGACCTTGACCTTGAGCCGGCATGGCTGACTCATGGGTTCTGCACATCGTCTTGATGAGGTGATCATTTGACCCAAGTTTTATAAAATTCCTTCAATGGGTTTAGGAGATATAGAGCGGACACAAAATGGCAGGCTCAAACCTTTGACCTTGAGTTGTGACCTTGACCTTGAACCGACAAGGCTGACTCATGGGCTCTGCACATCGTCTTGATGAGGTGATCATTTGACCCAAGTTTCATGAAAATCCTTCAAGGGGTTTAGGAGATATGGACCGGACACGATTTTGTTACGGACGGAAAGACGGAAGGACGGACGGAAGGACGGACGCAGACCATTCCTATAATCCCTCCGCCACGGCGGGGGATTAAAAAGATTAATGGCAACAAATACCAATCTCTTCTGTTATGTCTGAAGTTCATTTTAAGCCATGTAGCCAGTCTGAAGTCTGTGACTGGATTGAATTATGACATCATTAAACTGGTGGCCATTTTTTAACATTAAATCTGTCATCATCTTCAAAATGATTGATCAGAGTTGTTTGTTTTTTTATGTTTAAAGCGAGTATTTTTGAAGTTTATGTCATACACATTCATAATTATCTTGCTTTATGTTATTCTGAATAAAAGAACCTCATTCATGTACAATATTTAAGATAATGTTCATATCTGAAAATAAAAATGATTACCGCATATTATCTATGGAATAATATGAAATAAGGCATTGCCTCAATCAGGAATTGACCCGACATCAATTCATCCCATTAGATTTGAAAAGAAGCCTGGAAGGAAACATTATTATAGTAAATATCTCATTTGGTATATCACATGATGTTACCGTAGTATCATTTTAAAGGCAGATTTTGGAATACAAACAACACTGCCCATATTTGTACTGATGTGCAAGACATTGTGGTTAAGACAGGTTATGTGGACACTTACAAGGCACAAGGAAAAGGCATTTTCTTTAAAAAATCCAGTCAGACGCTCTGTGCACGTGCCTGAAGGACACATTTTTTAATCTGATAGGCTAGTATATATCTAATTCGGTATATCGCATGCTACTGTAGAGGAATCCATCCTGATTTTTGTCGCTTCACGATGAAAATTGATAAGATCAATTCCCTAATAAAATAAACATGTTTGTGAGTATGAACCGTAGTGTGTAAGGTTTAAATACTATACATTATTTAAAGTGTAATTAAAAACAGTACAAATATGTGATGCCACTAAATATCTAGAAGTTTGTTTGAAACAAAAGGTTGTTTCTTAATAGACGTGTTACTGTGATTGCTGCATATACAGTTAGTTTATATACTGAGCCAAGTTAAAGATGTTTGATGAGCATTTTCTAGATTTAGATTAATATGCAATGATGATTATTTTTAGGTTTTAGGTGAGCAATTATCTTTAAAGAAATGTGCAGTGCTTTGATGAAGACATTTCCATACTACATCGTAATCAAATACAATTCATTTTCCTATTAAACAAAGAAGGCTGAAAACAGTGAATTATTATACAACAGCTTTGGAACTCACTACCTTATGATATCAGAAATTCTAACACGAGGGCCATAATGGCCCTATATCGCTCACCTGTTATCATTGCACTTGAGGACAAGAAGGTCCTCAGAAAAAGTATCTAAGTCCAAAGGACAGGAACAACAAAGTAAGAAATTTAAAACCAAACAGAAAAACAAAATTCTTACAAGGTACAGATATGTCAAAATACACCTAAAAATTGGAGGTACCATCCATGTTGTACCACAGAAAAGTGGTCTCGGATTTTCCCTACGGCCAATAAGAAACAAGAGGGCCAAGATGGCCTTAGGTCGCTCACCTAAGAAACACACCATAACAGTGTAAAACATGTTTGACCTAGTGATTTCGTGGAAACAAATATTCTGACCAATTTTCATTAAGGCTGGATGAAAAAATTGGTCTCTTAAGATTAAACAAGCATTTTCTTAGATATGACCTAGTGACCTAGTTTTTGAACCTAGATGACCCATGTTCAAATTTGACCTAGATTTTATCAAGGCAATCATTCTGACCAAAATTCATGAAGATCAATTGAAAAATACAGCCTCTATCACATACACAAGTTTTTTCTTTGATTTGACCAAGTGACCTAGTTTCTGACCCCAGATGACCCATATTCAAAGTCAACCTAGATTTCATTAAGGCAATCATCCTGACCATATTTCATAAAAATCAATTGAAAAATACAGTCTCTATCGCATACACAAGGTTTTTCTTTAATTTGACCTAGTGACCTAGTTTTTGATCCTAGATGACCCATTTTCAAACCTGGCCTAGATTTCATAAAGACAATCATTCCGACCAAAATTCATGAAGATCAATTGAAAAATACAGCCTCTATCACATACACAAGTTTTTTCTTTGATTTGACCTAGTGACCTAGTTTTTGACCCCAGTTGACCCATATTCAAAATTGATGTAGATTTCATCAAGGCAAACAACCTGACCAAATTTCATAAAAATCAACTGAAAAACACAGCCTCTATCGCATACACAAGTTTTTTCTTTAATTTGACTTAGTGACCTAGTTTTTGATCTCAAATAAACCATATTCAAACTCGACCTAGATTTCATCAAGGCAATCACTCTGACCAAATTTCATGAAGATCAATTGAAAAATACAGCCTCTATTGCATACACAATATTTTTCTTCGATTTGACCTAGTGACCTAGTTTTTGACCCTAGATGACCAATTTTCGAACTCTGCCTACATTTTATCAATGTAATCATTCTGACTAAATTTCATGAAGATCAGTTGAACAAGAAATGCGGCAATGCCACGAAACCAGGTTTTCAACACTTTTCATAAGAATAAACAAGAGTGCCAGAACAATATACGCCCGTCACAGCAAATTTCTTTACTCTAGCACCTGTATTTGCAGATGTAATTTTAATTTTGTGGTTGTTTAGTAATCATTGTAATTCTTATGTTTTTCTAAGTCCACAAAAAAAACTCCTTACCAGGTAGAGATACCTTAAAATACACCTAAAATTAGAAAGTAACAACTATGTTGTACCACAGAAAAGTGGTCTTGGTTTTTCCCTACGGTCAATTATAAAAAAGTTACAATATAAGTTATTTATAGTAACAACTAAGGGAAGTTAATCTTTAAAAAAAAACAACAAAAAAACAAAAACAAAAAAATTGTAAGTCCACACAGAAATCCTTACCAGGTAGAGACTGGTCAAAATACACCTCAAAATTGGATGTAACATGCATGTTGTACTACAGAAAAGTGGTCACGATTTTTCCCTACGTCTAGTAATGAAAAAGTTACAATATAAGCTATTTATAGTAACAACAAAGGGAAGTAATTCTAAAGAAGGGAACTGCGCAAGACACTTCGTCTCATGATGGTGTATAATTGTGCCAAGTTACATCAAAATCCCTCTATGCATGAAGAAGATATGCTCCGGACAAAGTTTTCATTCTTGTATCCTTTGACCTCTAAGTGTGACCTTGACCTTAGACCTAGGGACCTGGTTCTTGCGCATGACACTCCATCTCATGATGGTGAACAATTGTGCCAACTTTCATCAAAATCCCTCCATGCATGTAGAAGATATGCTAACCCTAACCCTAACCTAACCCTAACCCTATTTTTAGTAACAATGACCTTGACCTTGATCCCAGAAACCCCAAAATCAATCCCAAGCTACAACTTTATATAAGTTTTCTATACACCAAGCTTCATCATGATAGCTCATTCCTAAGTTAAGTTATTGACCGGAAACCCTATTTCTATTTTAAGTAACAGTGACCTTGACCTTGATCCCAGAAACCCCAAAATCAATCCCAGCCTTTGTCTTGATATAAGCTACATACACACCAAGTTTTATTTAAATATCTTTACCGAAACAAAAGTTATTGACCGGAAACACCAGTTTGACGCCGCCCGCCCGACCCAACGACATACCCCAATCTAATAACTCAGGTTTTTTCGCATACACAAGGTTTCTCTTTGATTTGACCTAGTGACCTAGTTTTTGACCCAGATGACCCATATTCAAACTCGGTCTAGATTTCATCAAGGTTATCATTCTGACCAAAATTCATGAAGATTACTTGAAAAATACAGCCTCTATCGCATACACAAGGTTTTTCCTTGATTTGAACTAGTGACCTAGTTTTTGACCCCAGATGACCCATTATCGAACTTGGCCTAGATTTCATCAAGGTAATCATTCTGACATAATTTCATGAAGATCAGTTGAAAAATACAGCCTCTAACGCATACACAAGGTTTTTCCTTGATTTGACCTAGTGACCTAGTTTTTGACCCCAGATGACCCATTTTCGAACTCGGCCTAGATTTCATCAAGGTAATCATTCTGACCACAATTCATGAGGTTCAATTGAAAAATACAGCCTCTATCGCATACACAAGGTTTTTCCTTGATTTGACCTAGTGACCTTGTTTTTGATCCCAGATCACCCACTTTCGAATTCGGCCTAAATTTCATCAAGGTAATCATTCTGACCAAATTTCATGAAGATCAGTTGAAAAATACAGCCTCTATCGCATACACAAGCTAAATGTTGACGGACGACAGACAGACGACAGACGCTGGACATCGAGCGATCAGAAAAACTCACCTGAGCATTGCTCAGGTGAGCTAAAAAGTTACTAAAAATAAGCTATTGATAGTAATGTAAAAGGGAAGTAATCAAAAAGAAAATTATTGTAAGTGAACAAAAGAAGGATCTGCCAAATAAATCTGTTGACATAAATGAAATTTCAGATCAGTATCTTCATTAGTTACGGAGAAATACCCATTTTAATTTGAAATAAAGGGAGGTAATTTGACATAAAATCAGTCCATAGTTATCTACCCTGATTGGCTCAGTCCAACTAATGACAATAATGAAATTTCAAATAAGTCATAAGGACTTACTGATATAAATCCATTTTGACTACAATCAGGGGAGATAATCAGATATAAAATAACTTTGGAAACTACGACTGGATCTGATTTGTCATGGAATCCAAGATTTAATGTTGTTGAAGATATTTTGAAAGTTTGTATCAAATAAAACCATAAATGAAGGCTCTATATGGCTGCAAAAGCCAAAATAGCCATTTTTGGACCTTTAAGGGGCCATAACTCTGGAACCCATGATGGAATCTGGCCAGTTCAAGAAAGGAACCAAGATCTTGTGGTGATACAAGTTGTGTGCCAGTTTGGTAAAAATCAAATCATAAATGAAGCTGCTATTGTGCAGAAAATTTCAAAATAGCTAACTCTGGACCTTTCAGGGGCCATAATTCTGGAACCCATAATGGAATCTAGCCAGCTCAAAAAAGGAACCAAGATCTTATAGTGATACAAGTTGTGTGCAAGTTTGGTTAAAATAAAATCATAAATAAAGCTGCTATTGTGCAGACAAAGTCAAAATAGCTGATTCTGGCCCTTTCAGGGGCCATAACTCTGGAACCAATAATGGGATCTGGCCAGTTCAAGAAAGGAACCGAGATCTTATGGTGATACAAGTTGTGTGCAAGTTTGGTTTAAAAAAAAACATAAATGAAACAACTATCGTGCAGACAAGAAATTGTTGACGGACGGACGGATGCACGCACGCATGCACGGACTGATGACGGACGAAGGGTGATCACAAAAGCTCACCTTGTCACTATGTGACAGGTGAGCTAAAAACTTAAACTTGTTTAAGAGTAACTACCTAAAATGGTAGTTCTCTGGTGGGCAACAAACTGCTATAGTCCCATTAATCTTTAGTCTTCAAAACTATTGATCATGCTTGTGACATATCTTTGCTGTGTTATTGTTAACCTTTATATGTGATTTTTCATTGTATATTTTGTCTTGTAACTGTACATATGTAAATATCATGGAGGCTCACAGGGAAGACTGGGCATGCCAAACTGTTGCCTCTTGAAATAAAGACATTATTATTATTATTACTATTATCATTATGTCTGTGGAGGATATATTAAAATCGTTTCAGAAATATTGCAGCCTCTGAATGGAACACATAAATAAATTTGCTTCTAACATTCTACTGAAAATGTTTAAAATCTAGTGTAACTAGAAAATGCTTTTGTAAAAAAGCTCATGTCTCCCCCAATGCAAAGTCCTATAGGCAAGAAGTCAATAGGGGTCAGGAGCGAAAGTCAAAGAGACACTGATGGTTGGCTGCAATAGGGATCAACTACTTGGCATGTCCAGTCATCCCGCTAAATTTCAACACTCTTGGCCTAGTGGTTCTCAAGTCACTGTTCAGGCTCCTGTGACCTTGACCTTTGATCAAGTGACCTCAAAATAAATAGGGGTCATCTACTCTGCATGTCCAATCATCCTATTAAGTTTCAACATTGTAGGTCAAGTGGTTCTCAAGTTATTTCCAAAAAATGATTTTACATGAACAGGCCACTGTGACCTTGACCTTTAATAGACTGACCCCAAAATCAATAGGGGTCATCTACTCTGCATGTTCAATCACCCTATGAAGTTTCAACATTCTGGGTCAAGTGGTTCTCAAGTTATTCATCGGAACTGGTTATCAATGTTCAGGCCCCTGTGACCTTGACCTTTAACGGAGTGACCCCAAAAACAATGGGGGTCATTTACTCTGAATGAACAATCATCCTATGAAGTTTCAACATTCTGGGTCGAGAGGTTCTCAAGTTATTGACTGGAAATGGTTTTCCATGTTCAGGCCCCTGTGGCCTTGACCTTTAACAGAGTGACCCTAAAATCGTTAGGGGTCATCTACTCTGCATGACCAATCATCCTATGAAGTTTCATCATTCTGGGTCAAGTGGTTCTCTAGTTACTGACCGGAAATGGTTTTCAATGTTCAGGCCCCTGTGACCTTGACCTTTCACAGAGTGAACCCAAAATTGTTAGGGGTCATCTACTCTGCATGACCAATCATCCTATTAAGTTTCAACATTCTGGGTCAAGTGGTTCTCAAGTTACTGACCGGAAATGGTTTTCAATGTTCAGGCCCCTGTGACCTTGACCTTTAATGGAGTGACCCCAAAATCGATAGGGGTCATCTACTTTGCATGTACAATCATCCTATGAAGTTTCAACATTCTGGGTCAAGTGGTTCTCTAGTTATTGATCGGAAATGGTTTTCAATGTTCAGGCCCCTGTGACCTTGACCTTTGACGGAGTGACCCCAAAATCGTTAGGGGTCATCTACTCTTCATGACCAATCATCCTATGAAGTTTAAACATTCTGGGTCAAGTGGTTCTCTAGTTATTGATCGGAAATGGTTTTCAATGTTCAGGCCCCTGTGACCTTGACCTTTGACAGAGTGACCCCAAAATCAATAGGGGTCATCTACTCTTCATGACCAATCATCCTATGAAGTTTCAACATTCTGGGTCAAGTGGTTCTCTAGTTATTGATCGGAAATGGTTTTCAATGTTCAGGCCCCTGTGACCTTGACCTTTGACGGAGTGACCCCAAAAACAATAGGGGTTGTCTACTCCAGCAGCCCTACAACCCTATGAAGTTTGAAGGTTCTAGGTCAAATGGTTCTCCAGTTAATGCTCGGAAATGAAGTGTGACGTACGGACGGACGGAAGGACGGACGGACGGACAGGGCAAAAACAATATGTCTCCTAGGGGAGACATAAATATCTCCTTAAAGATTAAGATATTTACTTCAAATGCAGATAATCTCATCAAATGTATTCAACTTCACTAAATATATTAATAATCAAATGTCATATAGTAAAAGCTGATTGTGTAAAAAACTTCCAGTTTTTTATGATAGTACACATTTTTACTGCTTTCAGCTGTACATGTATACAGTGTGTACTATTATTTACCAAATTCATCAGTGTTAAGGTATAGGTCCATGTTTTGGAGAAAAAAGTTCGAACGTCATCAAATCATAGAAAGAAAGCATTGTTTTACATGAAAATTTAACAGCATATAAAACATTTATATTATTCTACAAAACCATTGTCAATTTATTCATGTATGTATTGAATTCCGGAAAGGGACTGCATGAAGGGGCCACACTTCTGGACAGTTCAGCACCTTTAGAAACTCACCATTTTGAAAAAGCTGTTACTTGTCTTCGTTTTGATGCATTTGCAACATCGTGCGAGTGTTTAAACTTTACATAACTAGGTAAAACATCGTTTTTGATAATTGTTTACATTTATTTCTTTACAAATGACATTCTTATTCAAAGGGGGACAACTCATTAAGAATATTTTAAGTATCCAACTCTGTGGGACAGAACAGTAAAGCATGTATTGGACAGATAAGTTGTGCGTCAAGGTGCTGTTCATTTACTAAAAAAAACTGTTATTTTGTGATATACTGCTAAACCTTAATACACATAAATTTGTTTAATCTATGTTTACATAAACTACTGGTAGTATTTTTTTCATGTTTTCGAATATGAAATTTGGGTCTAACCTTAAAGATGTATAAAAATGTCTGATCACACCAATACTCAGGCCCAGAAGCAAAACTTGCACAATATGGAAACTATGTACAGGGGTTTTTTTCGGCCTTTTTTATAGCCATTATTCGGCTATATTCCCAATGCCAAAAAGTATGTATTTTTCCCAAAATGAGTGCAAAAATTCCCAATCTACATTCTGAAAAAAATTTCATTAAAATTCCACAAACATTGACCGAATTATGGATAATTTTGAAATGGAAGTATGTTAAAGAGGTTGTACAATGTGAAACAAATGTATGAGAAAGTGTTTAAACACATCCTTACTATTTCCTATGGGACTAAATATTTCCCAATTTGGAACATTTACGTGTCAAAATTCCCAATTTTGGGAGTATAGGCCATGTTCCCAAATTAGCTAGAAAAAACCCTGATGTATGATATGTTAAACGTACAGTGGTTAAATGTGTCCTGGTGCTTATACAATAATCTTTTCTACTATTCGAGAACGCATTTAATATAACGCAAATGTTTCATCACCCAGTCATGATATCCATAATGCAAAGTTTCCTTCTCGCACACTGCTTGCCACAGACTGGGCTAAAATGGCCAAAATATTCTTAATCCTTGAAAGGCTTCTATCATCAAAACATTTGAAGAAAGATAGGGGCTTACTTGCATGAATGCTTATTATTTCATTTAATTAAGTGCTAAAGTTTAAAATCTTTGCAGTTCAACGCGATGGGAATGCTGGGTCAGCAAATTGGAATAGAATAATGTTCATGCGTAGCAGAGAATGAGCTTTGTTCAATTACAAGCTATATAAATATCAGAATAGACATGAATACATCATATTGAGATAATTTAAAACACATATAAAGCAACAACACAATTGGAATATGATGATATTTGTATATTTCAATGGTATTGCTTATATGAAACAAATACATTCAATAACTAAACAAACTGTTCAAATAAAGTGGGTAGTATAACATATAGTTTGATTATTTCATCTAATAATTTATATACTTCAATGTTGTTATTACATTGACAACAATTATTCCATGATGAACAAGAGCTGTCGGATGACAGCGCACTCGACTATTCGAAGAATTGATTGAAGAATGGGGTCAAACACCGTGGTGAGTAGGATAGCTCTACTTATTCTTTGAATAGTCGAGCTAAAAATGTAAGACAATAATGTTAAATATTGTTGTGTAAATTATGTAAATTTATGATACGCAAAATTATATTTTCTTCATTTACTTGGCAGCCATTTTGACGACGTCATAGATCAGTCCAATCGCGGGACTCAGACTGGCAACACGTCTTTCTGTTACCTTCAGACATTGTCTAACAGTTTGGCATATGTAGCCATTAATCTTTTCTCCGATCGTACGGGATTCCAGTTCTGTATACAGTATTTTGGTACAAAACATGATAGGTAGTCTTAGACTAACAAAAAGTAGAAGGTTTTTTTGTCACAAAAACACATGTCTCCCCTGTATACATTTAACTCTGGCGACCATTTTGTGCTGCGAAGCAGAACGTGTCAGGGATATGCACAACTAAGCTTGATACTGATCACTCCTGTGAAGTTTCATCGAAATCTGTCCAGCAGTTTGACCTGTGAAAGCCGGACATTTTTCTGTTTTTAGCTCTGGTGGTCATTCTGTGCAGCGAAGCAGAACGTGCGGTGATATGTACCACCAGGGTTGGTACTGATCGCTCCTGTGAAGTTTCGTAAAAATCCAGCCAGCAGTTTGACCTGTGAAAGCCGACATGATTTTTCTATATTTAGCTCTGGTGGCCATTTTGTGCAGCGAAGCGGAACATGCCAGTATTATGCACAACTAGGTTTGGTACTGATCACTCCTAAGAAGTTTTGTTGAAATCCAGCCAGCAGTTTGATCTGAGAAAGCCGGACAAGATTTTTCTATTTTTAGCTCTGGCCACCATTTTGTGCGGTGAAGCGGAACATGCCAGTGACATGCACAACTAAGTTTGGTACTGATCACTCCTGTGAAGTTTCATTGAAATCCAACCAGCAGCTAGACCTGTGAATGCCTGACAAGCTTAATGCTAACAGACAGATGGACGGACGGATGAATGAAAGGAGGGAGCCCGATTTTTATATGTCCATCTCTTGGGGGCATTAAAAAAGGGCTATACCTAAGCTTAAGTCCTTGTCCTAATTATGAAGTCATGCCTACATTTGTAGTATATGATGGTAGACAAGTGGTCAAAGTGACAAACAGGTTAGGCAAAACATGGACTCGTATGAAAAATTACTAAGTCCAAAAAGGGCCATAATTCAGCCAAGATATGTATTCTTGCCTACAGATGGAGATCAAGATGATCAGAGCTCCAGATAAGCTTTTGGTGCAAATAGGTATTTACTTTTTTGCTATCACTTTTTGTCTGAACTGGGTATTGGAAATTTAAATTGGGTAAAAATAATATCATTACCCAGCCTTTTCAGAAGTAACTGGGTATTTGCTAAAACCAATTGGGTATTTTACCAATCTCGCACTAACAACTGAGTATTTTTTGCTGACAGTATACATGGTATATATCATTGAACAGGAATGACTAAGTGGCTAAGTACTTTAATGGCGCCCTTCAACGTTTAATACAACAAGAGCTGTCGGAGGACAGCAACGCTTGACTATTCAACAGCCTTGTCGATTGAATGAATAAGAAAGTCGAAAAAGGGGCATAATTTAGTAAAAAAAGCAAAATAGGGTTATGGAACATGCATAGTGCTTATCAGCTCATGACAGTGGACAAGTGTGTGAAGTTTCAATCCATTCCCATAAGTGGGTACTGAGATACCAGCTTACATCCCATACACATTTAACCCTTTGTCATGTATTTGCAGAATATATTTTAAATATTTGTTTTCTCAGAAACTATATTCCAAGTGATTGCAAAGTATTTGCATCAGACTTTCGCAAACAGTCTGCAAAACGTATCACACTGAAGCAAAGGGTTTGCAAATAAACACTTAGATAAATTACAGACTGCAAAGGTTTTGCAAATAAATACTTTATTAAATTAGCAGACAGCAAAGCATCTGCAAACAAACACTTAGCTCATTTACTTAGCAAAGGTATTGCAAATAAACACTTTGTACAGAAATGAAAGAGCAAAGCATTTGCAAATAGTTAACATAGATGAATTTGCTTTCCTAGCTGGTAGACTCTAGGTACAGGAAGTAATTAACCATTCTGTTTTCTGATTGGTCTATATTCAAATGGCAGGATTTTTGAAAATATTGTGAGGAAATGTTTACAAATCAGTTAGTAGAAATATTTTGGTGATGCAAACTTGTGTTAAACAGATTATATAATATTCTAATTATTTTTTCTGGATATAAACTTTGTTGAATAAGGATAATGCAATACCATGTTGTTAAGCAATAAGACTTCCAAGAACCAGAGAATATTGCAGCATGCAGAAAGGTAATGTTAATCAAAACACTTTTTACTCAAGCAATTGTTGAAACTTACATTATTACATGATTTTAGTTATTGTTACTGAATGATCACTGAAATGATTGACTTTTAATATTTATTTAAACTGCAAAATTTTAATGGTTTTGTGAATTTACATCTGTTTTTCAGATATTAAACAAAATCCTTTTCTTTGAACCTCAGAAATTCATTTTATGCTGTTTGTTACGTATTTGCGAATACTTTGCATATTATTTGCATGCAAGTTGCAAATACTTTGCTATCACTTTGCGATTACTTTGCTATCAGTTTGCGATTTATTTGCCGAAGTTTCAGCTGCGAATTCTAAATTGTTTGCGAAGTATTTGCATTCTGTGTGCGTTGTGTATATTTGCAAAAGCTTTGCAGAATAGTTGCACGTTTCGTTCCATTTCTACTCCTCTGCGGAATATATTCAGCAATCATGTGCTGCAACTGTTCTGCAAAGGTTATGGCAAATATTTGGCAAAGATAAAAAGTATATTCTGCAAAGGCCTTGTTTTTGCATGGGATATAAGAATTTAACCAAAAACTCCTAAGTTGAAAAAGGGTCATAATTTTGTAAAATGCGAAGTACAGTTATTGACCCTTTGCACTGCATGTCATATCATGACAGTGAACAAGTGTGTGAAGTTTCAATCCTTTCCCATTAGTGGATACTGAGATACCAGCTAACATACAAAAACTTAACCAAAAATTTCTATGTTGAAAAAGGGGCATAATTTTGTAAAAAAGCAAAATAGAGTTAAGGGACCTACTTTGTGCATGTCAGATCATGACAGTGAACAAGTGTGTGAAGTTTCAATCCATTCCCATTAGTGAGTACTGAGATACCAGCTTACATACAAAACCTTAACCAAAAATTTCTAAGTCAAAAAAGGGGCATAATTTTGTAAAAAAGCAAAACAGAGTTATGGAACCTGTGCAATGTAAGTCAGTTTATCACAGTTAATAAGTGTGTGAAGTTTCAATCCATTCCCACAAGTGGTTACTGAGATACCAGCTTACATACAAAACCTTAACCAAAAATTTCTAAGTCAAAAATGGGCATAATTTTGTAAAAAAAGCAAGATAGAGTTATGGAACCTGTGCAATGTAAGTCAGTTTATCACAGTGAATAAGTGCGTGAAGTTTCAATCCATTCCCACAAGTGGTTGCTGAGATACCAGCTTTCATACAAAAACTTAACCAAATCGGGACGCCGATGCGGATGCGGACGCATGGGCGAGTCCAATAGCTCTACTATTCTATGAATAGTCGAGCTAAAAATGTATTTAAAATTGTAATGAATGTTCCATACTGTTGTTTTCTTTTATACTTTTAATGAAGTCGGAGATCAGTTCATCCACAATATCCCGAACGATGTGGTCACCACAATATGCATTCTCCCAAAAGATATCATCCAGTACTGGTGACACTACATCGTCACAAACAGATAACTGTCATTGTTGAACAGCAAAATATCCCACTAATTAGTTTGTGCTGCAACAATGTTTATTCTTCAACTCTTTTACATTTTATCGGCGTAAAATTGTTTACAAAGTATCCAAATAACACCGATCAGCCGACTGAATGGTCCTGTGATTTTTCCGATAAATTGCAACCTGTTCTGCGGTAACATATAACCAGTCAGTCAAATCTAGCGTTAAAATCTCGTACCTGTTCTAGTAATAAGGGAAATGCGATACGCAAGCTATTTTTTATGAATTGGGTATTAGGAATTTTACTTGCGTTTCATTACGCACACTGTATGAATTCAATTGGGTTTTCTGCAATTTTCATTGTGTAAATACGCAAATACGCAGCTTATCTGGAGCTCTGAGATGATAGACAAGACTTAGTGTTCAAAGTTTCAAAGCCACATGTCAAATAGTTTGACAAAACACTAACTTGTACAAAACTTAGCCAATTTCCAAGGGCCATAATTAAGCCAAACTACTTGACCGAGTTATGTACTCTCGCCTACAGATGGAAATCATGATGATAAGCAAGTGTTCAAAGTTTCAAAGCCACAAGTCTAATAATTTGACAAAAATTTGACTTGTACTAAAACTGAACCAATTTCCAAGTCCAGAAAGGGCCATACTTCTGCCAAAATATTTGAAAGAGTAATGTTCTCTTGCCTACAGGCCTGCAGATGAAAAACATGATGCTAAACAAGTTTCAAAGCCAAATGTCAAATAGTTTTGACAAAATATGGACTTGTATGAACAATTGTACCAATTTCCAAGTCCAACAAGAGTTGTCCATAAGACAGTGCGCTCGACTTTTCTCAGTGCTTGACTCTGAATTAGAGCTTTGCCAGTAAGAAAATTCCAAGTTAAAAAGGGACATAACTCTGTCAAAATTATAATCAGAGTCATGGGAATTGTGTCTCCTGGTGCAGACTTTGATAGTAAATAACTATTTAGCGTTTCATGACAAAAGCTTTAATAGTAACAGAAATATTTGACTTTTAACAAAAAATTCTAAGTTAAAAAGGGGCATAATTCTGTCAAAATTCAAACCAGAGTTATGGGGATTGTGTCTCCTGGTGTAGACTGTGATGGTAAATAAGTAGTAAGTTTTAAGTTTCAAGTCAAAAGCTTTGATAGTAACAGAGATATTTGACTTTATCGAAATATTTAACCAAAAATACTAAGTTAAAAAGGGGCATAATTCTGTCAAAATTATAATCAGAGTTATGGGAATTATGTCTCCTGGTGTAGACTGTGACTGTAAACAACTATTTTGAGTTTCAAATAAAAAGCTTTAATAGTAACAGATATTTGACTTTATCAATTTTTTTTTTTAAAATTCTAAGTTAAAAAGGGGCATAATTCTGTCAAAATTCAAACAGAGTTATGGGGATTGTTTCTCCTGGTGTAGACTTTGATGGTAAATAAGTATTTTAAGTTTCAAGTCAATAGCTTTGATAGTAACAGAGATATTTGACTTTATCTAAAACTTTAACCAACGGCGACGCCGACGCGAGTGCAATAGCTCTACTTTTTCTTCGAAAAGTCGAGCTAAAAAGGGCAATAATTCAGCTAAAATAGTTAAGTGATGTACTCTTGCCTGCAGATAGAGAATGTTATTAAAAGTGATAAAATTTTCAAAGCTATAAGTCAAATAGTTTACACAAGATATGAACTGGTACAAAAAACTTAACCAAGATTTGTAAGTTAAAAGGGGCCACAATTAAGCCAAAATCCTTAATGGAGTTACGTATTCTTGCCAAAATCTGGACATGGTGATAGTACACAAGTGTTGAAAGTTTAAAAGCTTTATCTCAAAAGGTTTTGTCAAAATGTGGACTGGTACAAAAACCTTAACAAAGGTGTGATGCCAACGCCTGGTGGGTAGGATAGCTCTACTTTTCCTTCGAATAGTCGAGCTAAAATGTAGGAGTAATAGGAGGTTTTATAGAAAAGTAGGAAAAATAGGAGCACTTTCAGAGAAGTAGGAAAAAAGTAGGAATGCTGGAAAGCCTGCTTCTATATAATTCTTACTAATAGAAGACTAATTTTGTGTTTTTCATGGTGCTTTTCATGGTATCCATGTAAAAACATTTCAATACTACAACAGGCCAAATAAAATTAATTCAAACATAAAACAACAGGGCCATGAAGGCCCTGTATCACTCACCTGACCTTTTGACCTAAAGATCATCAAGATTAACATTATGACCAAGTTTCATAAAGATATGGTCATAAATGTGGCCTCTAAAGTGTTAACTAGCTTTTCCTTTGATTTGACCCGGTGACCTAGTTTTTAACCCCACATGAACCAGATTCGAACTTGACCTAAAGATCATCAAGATAAACATTCTGACCAAGTTTCATGAAGATACAGTCATAAATGTGGCCTCTAGAGTGTAAACAAGCCTTTCCTTTGATTTGACCTAGTGACCTAGTTTTTGACCCCACCTGACCCAGATTTATATTTGACCTATAGACCATAAAGATTAACATTCTGACCAAGTTTCATTAAGATATGGTCATAAATGTGGCCTCTAAAGTGTTAACAAGGTTTTCCTTTGATTTGACCTGGTGACCTAGTTTTTGACCCTAGATCACCCAGATTCAAACTGGACCCTGAGATCATCAAGATTAACATTCTGACCAAGTTTCAAGAAGATACAGTCATAAATGTAGCCTCTACAGTATTAACAAGCTTTTCCTTTGATTTGACCTGGTGACCTAGTTTTTGACCACAGATGACCCAATATCAATTTCATCCAAGATTTTATTGAGGGTAACATTCTGACCAAGTTTCATTAAAATTGGGCCAAAATTGTGACCTCTAGAGTGTTAACAAGCTTTTCATTTGATTTGACCTGGTGACCTTGTTTTTGAACCCAGATTACCCAATATCAAACTTGTCCAAGATTTTATTGAGGGTAACATTCTGACCAAGTTTCATTAAGATTGGGCCAAAATTGTGACCTCTGGAGTGTTAACAAGCTTTTTCTTTGATTTGACCTGGTGACCTAGTTTTTAACCCAGATGACCCAATATCGAACTCGTCCAAGATTTTATTGAGGGTAACATTCTGACCAAGTTTCATTAAGATTGGGCCAAAATTGTGTCCTCTAGAGTGTTAACAAGCTTTTCCTTTGATTTGACCTGGTGACCTAGTTTTTGACCCCAGATGACCCAATATCGAACTCATCCAAGATTTTATTAAAGGTAAAATTCTGACCAAGTTTCATTAAGATTGGGCTAAAAATGTGACCTCTAGAGTGTTAACAGTCAAATTGTTGACGAAGGACGACGGACGACGGACACAGGGCGATCACAAAAGCTCACCTTTGAGCACTTTGTGCTCAGGTGAGCTAAAAATGAATATTTTCTTTTCTGTCAAAATGTCATGAAGATATTTTGAAATCCTCAGTCAACTCTGCATTGTTACAAAGCTTAAGTCTTTCAAAACCACATGTAACTGAGATAACATGCAGTAGCTTGAAGTATAAACTAGTATCAACTCCTACCTCTCCACATATAACAGAGTTAGCATGCTGTAACATGAAGTATAATCTAGTATCAACTCGTACCTCTCCTGTTGTTTGAAGACCTATAACAATACAACATCCATCATTGATAGCCTCCTTCGCTTCTTTCACTATTGTTGGTACCTTCATACCTAAACTGTAAGAAAACAAGGAATCGGTAAAACCGTATGTTGTTCCCTGATGCATGTGCTTGTCCAAATATGGGGAACTAGAAAATGCTTTTGAAAAAAAGCCCATGTCTCCCCCAATGCAGTCCTATAGGCAAGAAGTCAATAGGGGTCAGGAGCGAAAGTCAAAGAGACACTGATGGTTGGCTGCAATAGGGATTATCTACTTGGCATGTCCAGTCATCCCGCTAAATTTCAACACTCTTGGCCTAGTGGTTCTCAAGTCACTGTTCAGGCTCCTGTGACCTTGACCTTTGATCAAGTGACCTCAAAATAAATAGGGGTCATCTACTCTGCATGTCCAATCATCCTATTAAGTTTCAACATTGTAGGTCAAGTGGTTCTCAAGTTATTTCCAAAAAATGATTTTACATGAACAGGCCACTGTGACCTTGACCTTTAACAGACTGACCCCAAAATCAATAGAGGTCATCTACTCTGCATGTTCAATCATCCTATGAAGTTTCAACATTCTGGGTCAAGTGGTTCTCAAGTTATTGATCGGAACTGGTTATCAATGTTCAGGCCCCTGTGACCTTGACCTTTAACGGAGTGACCCTAAAATCGTTAGGGGTCATCTACTCTGCATGACCAATCATCCTATGAGGTTTCATCATTCTGGGTCAAGTGGTTCTCAAGTTACTGACCGGAAATGGTTTTCAATGTTCAGGCCCCTGTGACCTTGACCTTTCACAGAGTGACCCTAAAATCCTTAGGGGTCATCTACTCTGCATGACCAATCATCCTATGAAGTTTCAACATTCTGGGTCAAGTGGTTCTCAAGTTACTGACCGGAAATGGTTTTCAATGGTCAGGCCCCTGTGACCTTGACCTTTAATGGAGTGACCCCAAAATCGTTAGGGGTCATCTACTTTGCATGTACAATCATCCTATGAAGTTTCAACATTCTGGGTCAAGTGGTTCTCTAGTTATTGATCAGAAATGGTTTTCCATGTTCAGGCCCCTGTGACCTTGACCTTTGATGGAGTGACCCCACGATCAATAGGGGTCATCTACTCTTTATGACCAATCATCCTATGAAGTTTCAACATTCTGGGTCAAGTGGTTCTCTAGCTATTGATCGGAAATGGTTTTCCATGTTCAGGCCCCTGTGACCTTGACCTTTGACGGAGTGACCACAAAATCAATAGGGGTCATCTACTCTTCATGACAAATCATCCTATGAAGTTTCAACATTCTGGGTCAACTGGTTCTCTAGCTATTGATCAGAAATGGTTTTCAATGTTCAGGCCCCCGTGACCTTGACCTTTGACGGAGTGACCCCAAAATCAATAGGGGTCATCTACTCTTCATGGCCAATCATCCTATGAAGTTTCAACATTCTGGGTCAAGTGGTTCTCTAGTTATTGATCGGAAATGGTTTTCAATGTTCAGGCCCCTGTGACCTTGACCTTTGACGGAGTGACCCCAAAAATAATAGGGGTCGTCTACTCCAGCAGCCCTACAATCCTATGAAGTTTGAAGGTTCTAGGTCAAATGGTTCTCCAGTTATTGCTCGGAAATGAAGTGTGACGGACGGACGGACAGGGCAAAAACAATGTCTCCTGGGGGAGACATAATAACACATTAGAAACTAAAAACAAATAATGATAATAAAAAAAAAGAAAATTGAATAAAGGGAGACAATTAAAAAAACTAGTTAAGTTAGAGTTATGGCACTTTGTTTGACACTGCACTTCCTGTCAATGGCCTCTATCATTTTGTGAAGTTTCAATGTAATGCCATTAATACTTTCCTTAAGGATTTGATTTTGTACAAACAAGAGGGCCATGAAGGCCCTGTATTGCTCACCTGACCTATTGACCTAAAGATCATCAAGATTAACATTCTGACCAAGTTTCATTAAGATATGAACATAAATGTGGCCTCTAAAGTGTTAACTAGCTTTTCCTTTGATTTGACCCGGTGACCTAGTTTCTGACCCCACATGAACCAGATTTGAACAGGACCTAAAGATCTATAAGATTAACATTCTGACTAAGATTCATGAAGATACAGTCATAAATGTGGCCTCTAGAGTGTGAACAAGCTTTTCCTTTGATTTGACCTAGTGACCTAGTTTTTGACCCCACCTGACCCAGATTTAATTGTGACCTTTAGGTCATCAAGATTAACATTCTGACCAAATTTCATTAAGATATTATCATAAATGTGGCCTCTACAGTGTGAACAAACTTTTCCTTTGATTTGACCTGGTGACCTAGTTTTTGATCCTACATGATCCAGATTCAAACTGGACCTTGAGATCATCAAGATTAACATTCCGACCAAG
Organism: Mercenaria mercenaria; assembly: GCF_021730395.1. Classification (NCBI taxonomy): domain Eukaryota; kingdom Metazoa; phylum Mollusca; class Bivalvia; order Venerida; family Veneridae; genus Mercenaria; species Mercenaria mercenaria. The sequence goes on along the minus strand of NW_026461419.1, from coordinate 13,032 downwards.
TTTCATGAAGATACAGTCATAAATGTGGCCTCTCAGTGTTAAGAAGCTTTTCCTTTAATTTGACCTGGTGACCTAGTTTTTGACCCCAGATAACCCAATATCAAATTGGTCCAAGATTTTATTGAGGATAATATTCTGACCAAGTTTCATTAAGATTAGGCCAAAAATGTGACCTCTAGAGTGTTAATAAGCTTTTCCTTTGATTTGACCTGGTGACCTTGTTTTTGACCACAGATGATCCAATATCAAAATCGTCCAAGATTTTATTGAGAGTAACATTCTGACCAAGTTTCATTAAGATTAGGCCAAAAATATGACCTCTAGAGTGTTAGCAAACTTTTCCTTTGATTTGATCTGGTGACCTAGTTTTTGAACCCAGATGACCCAATATCAAACTCATCCAAGATTTTATTGAGGATAACATTCTGACCAAGTTTCATTAAGATTAGGCCAAAATTGTGACCTCCAGTGTTAACAAGCTTTTCCTTTGATTTGACCTGGTGACCTAGTTTTTGACCCCAGATGACCCAATATCGAACTCGTCCAAGATTTTATTGAGAGTAACATTCTGAACAAGTTTCGTTAACTTTGGGCCAGAATTGTAACCTCTAGAATGTTAACAGTCAAATTGTTGACGCCGACGCCGACAGACGACGACGGACACAAGGCGATCACAAAAGCTCACCTTTGAGCACTTCGTGCTCAGGTGAGCGAAAAAAAAGCTTGTTGTAAAACTTCACAAATCCCTTTATTGTTCTGATTTCTCCTTTCATTTCTACATCTTTTTACAATATCAAACATTCTGTACCATGATCAACTAGGCATTATCATTAATATATATTGGAGATTAAATAACAACTGTTTGTGAAACACATATCCACCCCAAACCTAATGATGGCCTTTCCAAGTAAACTGGGAGAGTAAATTTCTGTAACAAAAACCTGTTTTATACCTTGAAGACACTGTGAACTTGACCTTTGAAATGACTCAAAAATAATAGGAGTAATCCACTGACAACAGGTAATTTTCCCACAGTTAAGAGGCCATAGGCCTGAGAGTATTTCAAATATTGATCAGCAACAGTTTTCAGTTAAAGGTCACATTGACCTTGACCTTAAACATTCTGACCCCTAAAGTTTTCCAGCCAAAGAACCAAGATTTCTACAGTGCTCAGAAATCATTTGCAGTCACATAGTCAATGTGGCCTTGACTTTTCACATATCAGCCCCTACTGACCACAAGGTCAAAGCAATCTTCTGTTGTTGATCTGAAACCAAGTGATCTACTATTATGGACTGATGAGGAAAATAATCCAGATAAGCTTAAGTCTGGAAGATAATTTAAGTACAGTCGACATTGTATTAAGAGACCACCCAAGGGACTGCTAAGAAGTTGGGTCTCTTAATGTAATGGTCTCTTAATGCATTTCAGTCAGATTAAAATAAAAGTTATTTTTAACTGTTAATGTAACTGTATCTATTATGAACATCCATGTATGGTTTAAAAATCTGTTTTAACATCGTGAACACTTTTCCAAGTCCACAAACCATGAAAATTATGGCTAGATTGTTTGAGGTTAATTGCATTCAGGCACATGCAAAACGTACTCGCTAATTACACAGGTGAAGAAATGCCCGGTAGAATTTTGGTACCCGGTCGCTTAATAGATACTTTTGTCGAATATTTTACCTGTCAGGACTACATTATTGTGGTCGCTAGTCTTTTAATAAAAAAGTCGTTTAATGGAATGAATTTATGTACTGAAAATGTTCGGGAGGGATTTTGACCGGTCGTTTAATATAAAAATCGCTTAATAGAGGTGGTCGCAAGTACGATGTCGACTGTAGTGCACTATAATTACCAAGTTTCTTTCAATCAAATAATTAAAGTCCTTTGGTAAAAACATGACACCAAACTGTTTGAATTTGAATATTCTTACAATTACCTTTCCAAATTTTAATCAACTCTCTACAAAATAATATACACACCAGAGTTGCTTGAAAAATCTCTGGTGACAGGACCAGAACTGGGCCCACAGCCTTGTGTAGTTGTTGGTTGTCCTTCCAATGGCCGACTCCAGGGCTTTACGCAACTCATTCCTATATATTACAAAAGATAAATATTGGTTAAAAGTAAACATACATAGCATTTGCTTCCTTTTAGTTTGGTTTCACACAAACACACTTTCGGTCATACAGTGATTATCTAGCTGTTAGGGGTTGAGAAAGACAACAACTGTCCATCTCACACTACTTCAAGTCCAGGTGGACTGAGGTAAAACCACAGACTTTCTGCAAGCACGCTGGCAAAACACTAATTTGCAGCTGTGAAATATGTATGACACAGACTTCACTTTTTTTAGCAAATTATTAACACATAGTTACAACCTTAAGGAAGTCTAAATGATCTGTGAAAGAACATACATTGCAGCTTTGATAAAATTTGATGAGGAACTTCTTGTTGCAAGGTAATGGGGCACACCCAATCTCAGTCACACTGATAGGAAAGCATAATATAACATCTTTGAATTTTACTGGTACAGAAACATTTCTTCACAAAATGTTCCATATCTCCAGTTGATTTTTTCTCAGGCAGTTTTAGGCATATTAATTAGTAGAACCACCGACTTTCAAAAAGCCATATCAAAGTACAGCTTTACATAAAGGATTTTGATCCTGGCATGATTATCTTTTAGATAGAAGCTCTTACACGAGCTTTTTTTTCATACTGAATTTATTAAACAAGTTGAATAAAATAATAAAACATGAGGCTCTGCCATTTTTATGCAATGAGTTTAATCAGAGCAATATGAAGACACTCGAGTAAGATCATCTACTAAACTCATGCCTGATTTAAACTGTGGAAAGACATTTTTATCACATGTTAACTTTTTCTGCTCAACATAAAAAATTCTTCTTTATTTGACCAATGTTGTCTATACTTAAAATTAGAAATGTGTCACAGACACGGATGCCCTTGAAACATGAGAAAGGTCACAGGCATGGTACTGCTCACAAACTAAATGAAGGACCCTTGGCCCTATTTATTGGCAAAAAAATATTGTAAGAAAACCTGAAAATTTAGTAATCTGTATATGTAGTGAAAATTGGGTAAGTTCAACAAAGGACTGTGACCTTGACCTTTGAGCTATTAAAATGGTTTTGCGCCTGACACATTGTCTATTCATGCACATCACTTGAGTCAAATTATTCTGAAATCTGACCATGCATGTCGAAGTTATGGCCCAGAAAGTAAACCACCATTTCCCGAACACACAAACGGACAGGGTAACACTATATGCACCCCCCACACACCTCCCCACATCATATGTCATATATGTGTAATATGTCATGCCTTTATTTAAATCCCAACATCAATTATGTAATAAACCACACAAGTAAATGGCAAACAATCAGTTCTGTATAATTAATTTGTAAAAGCTCTCACAATATATGCCAATCACAGTAAGTCACTGTAACCTTGACCTTTGATCTACTGAAATCCAAAACAGAAAATTGCCCTATGTAGATTGACAATTGCAAGACCAAGCATTTTCTTTTTTTAAGTTACTCTTGTACACAGAGGAAATAACTTATTAAGGAAATTCTCTTACCAGACATGTACTGCTGTGTCATACATCTTCACCTGCTCCTTCGTCAATGTAGCTTCTATTGTGAGAAACTCAGCTTGCTTGTAACTCAGACCTCTCGACACGTGCATTCCAGCTCATTTCATCTCCATTGCCAACATCTCAGCCATACCTGAAATATTAAGTTTCCTTTCAAAAGGTATGCCTCCAGATTACAGCAACACAGCAGAATTTTCAATACAGATAGCAGTCTTAACATGTGTGGCAAACTCTCACAATATATGTCCATCACAGCAAATCATATTTGACTTCTTACAAACTCTACATACTAAGTACACAAGTTACCAATTTTTTAAATTTCAACTTTTTCAAGGGCTATATCTCCAATTTAACAAGGACTATCCATCTTGTTGTCACTGCTTAAGTTACTATATGAACATTCAATTTTCACAATTATTCAGAATAATTCAAGGCCATAGCTTGAGTAGTGACTGGATGTATTCAGTCCGTTATCAAATGATTCTAATGACAATTAACATTGTGACCAAAAAAGGTGAACTTCTAGTAAGAACTACTCAAGTTAGACAGTGAACACTGTCAATTTTTGTAGTATTTAGTCATTAAACGGTCATAACTCGAGCCTCTTGGAAAATCTGAGTGTTAACTGAACTTTACCAAAATATGCATGTAAACATAGTGATCCAGAACACAAGTTAAGAACTAGAGCTTGTTTTTCACAAAAACCTATGTCTCCCACCACTTAACAGGCAGACATTGTAAAATGCCACAAATTAAGGGCCACAACTGCTGTGAAAAATCAATGATCAAAAATATTCCATCTAGGCTTTGTACTGATCTCTCCTGTAAAGTTTGGTGAAATTCAACCAGTGGTATAGGAGAAGCAGCACAGTAATTATAGAACTTGACAAATCAAGGGTGATAACTCTGCTGAAAATCATTTAAACAGAACATGCCAATGATATGCACAACTAAGCTTCACACTGATCACCTTGAGGTTTGGAGAACTTCAGCCCAATGGTATACATCAAGTAGTGTAAACACTTCAATACAACAAAGCAAAGGTCATAACTCTGAAAATCTATGAACTGGCATAATGTGACATACAAACAACATGCACAATCAGGATTGGCACTGATCACTTCTGCAATGTTTGGTGAAAATCTGCCCAATAAGATAAGCTTCCTAAATAATATAAAATTTGACAGATCAAGGGCAATAACTCCATCAAATCATCAAACAGGAACATGTCCAAGATATGCACAGCTTCGTTTGGAAATGATCACTTTTTGAAGTTTGGTGTAAATCTGCTAGATTTTTGTTGTTGTTTTGTTGGATTTAATGTAACACCAACACAGACCCTAGCTGCCTCTCTGTGCATAATTTCATCGCAAGCGGGCACTTGGGTAAAACTATCAACCTTCCGTAAGTCAGCCTGACAGTGTTGGAGAAACTGCATGGACAAACTTTGTGACACAAAAACAGACAGACAGACTGACAGCACTAAAGCAAAACCACTGCATGTGGGAGACATAGTGGCTTAATTTAATCCATAATAATTCTCACCTAAACCTTTCTTCTGTACAGAGTCAAGAAACTGCTCAAAATTCTTGTACGGAGCTCCTTCACCCCAGAGTCCAAGTCTTTCCATAAATGCCTGTGATAAAGAAATGAACAGTAATTCAGTATCCTACAAACAATGATGTAAAAACCTGAATGCTAAAATGTAAGTTGCTCAATGCCTTTTCCTAGTAGACTAGTAGACTGACCTATCAAAACTGAGAAAATGCAGCAAAGCCCAATACACATATAAGGCATGTTTCATAAAAATATTTTTCTTTCAACATTGATATTCTACATGGTGCCTTCTATATCTGTCTTCAAATTCATGAAAAAATATTTTTTTACTTTAAAAACTAATTAAGGGTAGAATCCACCACTTGTGACACACACACACACACACACACACACAGATAGATGGACAGACAGAGCAACAAACAAATGAAATGGCTACTAGTGTCTTGTTAAAATATCCTTTTGTGTATTGATATAAACATTTTCAAGTATCCACATGGGGTGCACAGACAGCACAGCAAATTTTCACTTGTGTTGTTATGTCTCTGTCTTAATGGGTATTTTGTGTCAAATTCTTAGTAAATGAAGATTCTCCACTTTCCTGTGAACAAGTAACTTCTAATCTTACCATGTTCTTTACATCTGTCAATCCTGTGGCACTGCAGTACAACACTCGAGCTTTTGGTAACATTCTGTATAGAAAATACGAAACCATTCATCAAAATTGTTTAACAAGAGGGTCATGATGACCCTCAATCGCTCACCTGAGTAAAATGAGCCACATTTTTCAAATGGCAAACTGATACTAAAATATTAAGAAGGTAGATCAGTAGATCACATTCATGGTAACTGAAAGTCAGTTTTAATATCGGTGTGCAAAACTGTACATGTCATCCAAATTTCAAGGCTGTATCTTAAAAAACAAGAAGGTAGATCAGTAGGTCAAGGTCACAGTCAAGTGATCCCTATTCGCTTGGGGTCTTCAGGTAATTATAATTTAACAGTCTAGGAAATATGATCTGATAATTTTTGAAGTATTTTTTCCTATTTAACTCATAATTATAACAAATGACCCCCAGGGTGGGGCTTCTTTTTCACCCCTGGGGTATAATTTGAACAAACTTGTTAGAGATCCACCAGGCAATGCTATGTACCAAATATCAAAGGCCCAGGCCTTGAACTTTCAGACAAGAAGATCTTTTTTTTCCCTATATAAGTCTATGTTAAACTTCCCGGCTGTAGAATGTCCATGGCCAGATATTTTTATCCATGGTTAAAACATGGATATCCATGGCCAGAGCATGGATATCCAGGTGAATTAGTTGTCCAGGGATGAAGGCAGGGATATCATGGACATTGTCCATGGAAAGTGAATAGCAGCATGGACATGGTCCATGGTCAGCTTTTCTGTTCACACTTAGAAATTCTCTGATGAATAAGGCAGAAAAAGTTCTAAGTCGAAAAAAGTCGAAAAAATGGGAATTTTTTTAAAAATTATTAATTCATTACTGTCCTTAGTTTTATGGTCATATAGGTATTCAAATTAATTGAAATGAAACAAGGAAAACAAAGGAATGTAACTAAATAAAATGTTTTCATTTTGCATATTAAAAAAAAAATGTAAATTAGAATTACATCATTTTATTAATTCATCCTGACAGTTGATGTAACAAGATATCATACATCATTGAAAATATATCCCACTATAAGCTATTTATTTCTTTCAGTTTGTTATTGAACATCTCAAACAATGGCACCAAAAAAAAATACAGTAGTTCATAAGGATTAAATGTCATATAGTCAAAGAAATTGTTATGAAATTATGCTCATATATGTAAACTCATCATATTATAAACTGAATTAGTCTATGCCTTTGATAATCCAGGCAGTGATTAATTATCTAGCTTTTACAGCCTTTTAATACACTGCTGTTCAGTGTGTACTGTTGTATAAATGAACACACAGAGATAGCTGATAACATCTGGAGATTCTGACCAAGATAAAGACCAATGGAAATGCAGGCTTCTGAAGCCGTTTTACACATGTAGCCCCAAGAAATAATTCCAGTACTTTTTAAAAAAAAAATTCTGTGATCTTTGCAAATTCTGTGAGCAAATAAATGGAAAAATTCTCATGAACTGTATATATATATTTAAGAACATTCCAGATATTCCCTTCAGTAACTATACTGTACCAAGGAATATTGCTCATGAATACAAAAATTTGAATGTAAACAGGAAGTGCTTTGTTCTAGATGTTGGAGGCAAAATGGAATGGAGCTAAATAATTTTGTACCTTGAAATTCTAAAATGCTTTTAGAGAGATATCAGGTAAGAACATTAAACTTTCTAAACTAAAATATAATTTAAATCTATATATCATAGAACTAAAACAAATAGACTGAAGCAGGAACTTTATTCATCTCAGTGGCTTAAACTTTCACCTGGTTACAGGTATTTTTTAAGGTATATGTGAATGATACATAATTATGCTTCTGTAGCAACAGTTTATTTAATGCATATAGTTCTTGCAGTTTTCTATTATTCATTTCTTGTAATTAGTCCTACAATCACTTTGGCTTACAACAAAGTCTAAACATTATGTTATAATTTTACTTTGCAGATACAAGAGTGTACATATTGAGTTATTAGAAGCATTGTCTTCAACATGTATGAATGAAATGATGTAATCAGAGATAATTGATGGCTTTAGTGACTATGCTACAGGATGAAATGAGATCACAGACAGAGACCCCATCAAACACTTAACTGTAAGTAAATATTTGCAAACACTTATACTAGTATATTTATTTCTATAAAAGGTTGATGATGTATTAATTTATCTTGTTGGGGATTTATGGTTCCACTGACAGGCTGATAATTCCATCAACATTTTATGACATTAATTTTTTGTCAGTACGAAATTCTAAAATTTCTTTTTAAGCTTGCCTGTCATCATTATTAATAGGCATTTACTGAGATGAGGGATAGTACCCACAGATTGTGCTCTTATTTTCATTTCAGTGTCCAATTATAAAGTAATTGGTTTTGATACAACATTTAAATGGTAACTGCAAATTAATTCTGGATTTAGAGTTTTCATTTCACATAGGTAATATTATATTGTCTAAACATTTTAATTGCAATTATTAATATAAATTGTTTATATATGTGTTATATCAATTTCAGAAATGGCTGGAATGAGGTTCCTGACCCTGGTGATGGTTTTAGCAAAGCTAAGAGACATTCTGGTGCCACCTATATTGAGCCAACATAACTCCAAAAATGATTTTGTTGTATTCATAACTTTCTATTAAATAATTTTTATATTTAATATATCTTTTAGTTTAATTTTTTAGTTGAAGCTAAGTTCAAGCCACAATTGCCAGGTTAGGCTAAGAAGTGCTGCATGATGACAGGTCCTTGGACAGCATGGACCCAGTCCATGGATGGCATGGACACCATCCATGAACGGCTTAGACACTGGACAATGTCCATGGATGGCATGGCCACTGTCCATGGATATGCCCTGGACACTGGCCATGGATGCCATGGACATTGTCCATGGCCACTGTCCCTGGACAGGCATGGATTTTTATCCAGGGATACACAGTTTTTGTCCATGGATATGTGTTCCAATACTCCATGGACAACAGACCATGCTGAAATCCATGGAATCCATGGACATACTACAGCCGGGCTGGTACCCACAGGACAGGGCCTCTTTTCACCCTAGGGACATAATTTGAACATTTTTGGTAGAGAAACATGCAACATACTTAATATCAGAAGCCTAGGTCTTGCAGTTTCAGGCAAGAAAATTTTTAAAGTTTTTATCCTATATAAGTCTATGTTAAACTTGAGACCCCCAGGGCAGGGCCTCTTTTCATCCCAGGGGCATAATTTGAAATATCTTGGTAGAAGATCACAAGGCAATGCTACATACAAAATATCGAAGGCCTATGTCCTGTGGTTTTAGACAAGAAGATTTTTAAAGTTTTTACTATATAAGTCTATGTAAAACTTGTGACCCCAGGGGCAGGGCCTCTTTTCACCCCTGGGGCATAATTTGAACAATCTTGATAGAGGACCATAAGATGATCTCACAAGCCAAATATCAAGGCTCTATGCCTTTCAGTTTTGGACAAGAAGATTTTTAAAAATTTTCTTTTCGGTTGCCATGGCAACCAGAGTTCTGCATGGAATTAAATTCTTTGAAAAATTTGAAAGGGGACCACCCAAGGATCATTCCTGTGAAGTTTGGTGTAATTCTGCCCAGTGGTTTTCAAGAAGAAGATTTTTTTTAGAAAATGTTGACGGACGTACGACACACGACGGACGTTGGATATTGAGCGGTCACAAAAGCTCACCATGAGCCTTTCGCTCAGGTGAGCTAAAAATAAGTTGCTTTTATGATAACCTTGATCTATGAGATTTAAACATTTTCATATAGTGGTTCGAGTCATAATTCGGCCACTTTTTGTGGTTTTTCATAAATATTTCTTTCTTTATACAACTGATTTGTACAAAATTTCTACCATATGTGCTTTAATACAAGCAACATTGATTGTTATCATCCACGACCATTCACAGTATGGTAAACAATAAAACTGCGCTTAAAATAACAGACAGGTTTAGCCTCCACATTCTACCTTCTACAGGTTGTAAATATTCGGCCACTTTTTAAATGTAAAGTTGGTTATGTTTTCAACATTGTCTTGGAAATAAATCAATGCTACAGCCAAAATCGTTCTTTTTTCAACAAACTGAAATCAATTTTCAATAGCATACCTCGTGGGAAATATTTGCCAATAGATTTAAAAAGCGTCCGTCATTCTTCTCACACCGGTATGATGTAGTTTAGTTTTTACGTCATTGTTTATTACACATTCTAACAGAAAACAGCTTTTCTTGTCACTTTTCGGGGGTGTTTTTTTTAACAGGAGAGTAAACGTGTGTTAACAGAGAGATTCTCGCGCTCGCATGCTGTTATAACACCTTTCTACATATGTTCCGTGGCAAGGCGTAAATGTATTACAGCCCCAAAACATATAATTCAAAAGGAAATGACGTCAATGTGAAAAAACAACGTAGACTTTATCGCGCATTTCATGGAAATTCAATGACATTGAGGGACAATATATTTATTTACTTGGTTTTACGCGTTTTATGCTAGTAAGCGCATTTTCTTACTAATTTGAATTAACCCTTGCCGGGCCTCAGCATAATCGAGCGCATGCGATGACGTTATGCGTCCCGTGAGACAAAATATTTGTTATTTCGAGTACGCAACTTTAGGTAAAGACAAATTTTTTTCTACTCATCTCAACTCATTATTTTTGCCGACTTTGTTGCTAACGCATGTGCTTTTGATGACACAGTTGCGTTCTCAATCATCTGGCTCCAAAAAAAGCTTCTAAGTGTGTGGCTGAATATTTACAACCTGGCCGAATTTACGACTTGAACCAGTACAACTGCACAAGTTATGAGGCCTAAACAAATTCTTATTCTTTCATTGTAACAATCATGATCACTTGCATCGAAATGCAGACTACTATACATCACTGTACAAATTTCTGTATTTTTTTTCGCTTTTCTTTTCTCACTGTATTTTAGAAAGAATACTATATTATGCTACTAAAACGCTTGTTAAATATGATAAAGATGATCAGGCTCCTATGACCTGTCAACTCAGTTATGTTCTAGCAATATCCCTGATGATAGTCCACAAATCATGCTGTTTTTATTATAATAAACAACTGCAGTACTCCTTCACATTGGTATCTCTCTTTCTGACAGTTCTAAGTTCCACTGTTACACCATTTTTCTGACATTAGTATAATGTGAAAGAAAACATTGAAGAAACACAATTTGTATTTACCTCTGTATACTGGTAACAAACAGTGCAATCTTGGTACTTGCTTGCTCTTTTCCCTGTTAAGAGAAAAATATTACAATTTCACATATTTTTAATTACTCTTTTAATGCAAAATGCAAGTTTCATAATATACACTATGTGTATGTGTGTATCAAAGTTAATCACAATGGCTAACTCCCCCAAATGAATGTTAGTCATTTTACATACAACAGAAAATGTCCCAGTGCTAGAAGTGGAATGCTGATCATTTTAGGAGTAAAAAAAAATTGTTTGTTCCCTGTATCCTTACCTACCCTAAATTTTTGGCCCGACCCTAAATGTTTTTATGGCCTTGGAAAATATTTTTTCAACTTTTAAACGAAACGTTGCAAAACTGCATTTTTTATGCTTTAAACATGGTCAGTGATCTTAGAAATCAACTCACTGATGCACTAAAGGCAAAATCCCTCATTTGTATCCATTTTCTGACAAAAAAAAATTAATTTCAATAAAAAAAAACAAGAGGGTCATGATGACCCTGGATCGCTCACCTGAGTGATATGAGCTACATGTTTCAAAGATCAAATTGATGATAAAATATTAAGAAAGTCAGTAGGTCATATTCATGGTCAATGAAATTCAGTTTTACGACTGGTGTGCAAAACCCATGCAGAAATTATTCCCAGGTAAAAGAATTTCCTGGGAAATCTTTCTATCCTGGTATGAAAATCCTAGTATTCAAGAAAAGCTGGGATCCTGGGATTTTTAGGACCTAGGACCAGGATAAAACCAAGAAAATACCAGGAATTTAATGTTACAATAAAAATAACAGGGAGACCTAGGAATTTAACATATAAAATACCAGGAAAACCAGGAGCTAGGAATTCTTTTTTCAGATTTGTAAGCTACACACAAAAATCAAATTCCTGGTATCCTGGTACCTGGGAAAAGTAGTCTTCATACAATTCCCAGTAAAGTCCTGGTAGCCAGGAACAGAAATTGGCAGAAAAAGTTTCAAGTCAGAACAATGGGAAAAGTTTTTTAACTTCATTAATTCATTACTTTCCTCTTTTTTATACAGGTACCTTCTTTTTTTATACAGGTACAGGTATTCAAATAAATTGAAATGAAACAAGAAATCTAAATTAGAAAAAAATCACTTCTTATAGTTTGAAAAAAAACACACAAGTTTTTAAATTAATTAGATATAGTAATCATTTTAATATAAATGCATCTTCTCTTTATTATTGAACATTTCAAACAATAGCACAAACAAGTATATAAGTAAAACATTAAGTTTTATTAGGGTTAAATGTCATATAGCCAAAGAAGGGTACTATTCTGCTAGTCTGTTGCATCACCATAACATGATTTATCTATACCTTGACTGATTCACAGTCATTAGATATCTAAGGGTCAATAAAATATTCTGCTGTTCAGTTGATGTAGAGGGAGATAACTGATACCAGATGGTATCTTACATTTAGAAACCTCATCAAGATAAGAACCAATGAAAATGAAGATGCAATGTTTGGCTGCTGAAGCTCAAAAAGTAGTCCCATTTTTTTCTGTTTCTGTTACTATTACAATCATCTATGCAAATTAAATCAGTACATAAATGAACAAATCCCCCCTTGTACTGTACATACAGATATTATTAGCACTCTAAATGTTCAATTCAGTACTTAAGTATACCAAAGGAAATTGCCCATGAATATGAAAATTTGAATGAACTGTAAACAGGAAGTTCTTTCTTGGAGGAATGGAAATAAACTTTGTTGCTAGAAATTTTAAAATGGCTATTAGACAGACATTAGGTAAGTCTCTTATACTAATTTATTTCAAAAAGTAATTTAATTCAGTACACAACAAGATTAGAAAATATTAGATGGAAACAGGAACTTTAACAATCACAGAGACTTTCACCTGATTACAGGTATTTTTTGTCAGGAATTTACTAATAGCCTTTAAGCAGCAATATATTTAAATCTTTT